>NC_143439.1:27862846-28012846 GCF_987193195.1 Phasianus colchicus
AATTGCTGATGCTGACTTCCGAGCCGACGTGGATGCTGTTTACAAGAGGAGGGAGAATTCAACATACTGCAGGCTGGATGGAGCTATAGCTGCTGTTTTAATAACAATTACTGACCAGCAGGTGCCTTTCCTCAGCAATTTGGAAGGCCTCTTAGGCACTCTGCCCAGGAAAAGTCTGCTACCGAGCAAGCACAGCAAGAGGTTTTCCTGCAGTGGAGGAGCAGAGAGCTAGGGTGTAAGAGAAGGTGAGGGAGTAAGCAGAGGGGGCTCTGGGACTCCCTGGGTCACTTCAGTGCAACTCTATAGGTTGCCATTTTGTTTTGGTATTCCATGCTGTCACTTTGTGCTTGGACTCCCCCAGTCCTCAGACTCGTTTCCCACAGTATTCTCCTGGAGAAGCTGGCAGCCTATGGCGTGGACAGATGTACTCTTCAGTGAATATGAAACTGGCTGGACAGCTGGGCCCAGAGGGGGGTGGTGAATGCAGTTAAATCCAGCTGGTGACTGGTCATGAGCACCTTCCCAGTCATCTTGGTCTGCAGCAGCTCCTTGAATTCCACCCTGATACTATTTGTCACCCAGTTCCTGACCAGGACCATGCCCCTGGTCTCCCTGAAGAGGAAGAGGGCACTGAGGAAATGGCACATTGAGTAGATCACGGAGTCACAGATCTGTAGGAGTTGGAAGGGACCTTTACAGGTCATCAAGTCCAACCATTCTGCCAAAGCAGGCTCCCTTCAGCAGGCTGCAGAATATCTACAGGTTAGGAGACTCCACAACATTCCTGTGCTTCATCATCTCACCATTAAGTTCTTTTGTATATTTGTGCAGAATTTGTTACGCTCCAGTTCATGGCCATTTCCCCTTGTCCTGTCCTTACAGACGACTGAAAAGAGGTTGGCTATATTCCTTTGTCTCCCACACTTAAGATATTTATAAACATTAATCAGATCCCCTCTCAGTCTTCTTTTCTCAAAGCTGAACAGACCTAGTTCACTCAGCCTTTCCTCACAGAGGAGATGCTGTAGACCCTTTATCATCTTTGTGGCCTTCCACTGTTCTCTCTCCAGGAGATCCTTGTCTTTTTTGTACCAGGGAGCCCAGAACTGGATATGGTACTCCTGGTAAGGCCTGAGCAGGGCAGGGGAGGATCAGCTCCATCAACCTGCTGGCCACGCTCCTTTTAATGCACCCCGAGATGCCATTGGCCGCCTTGGCCATGAGTACACCCTGCTGTTGTCCACTAAGACCACCAGGTTCCTCTGCAGAGCTCATCTCCAGCAGGTCATGTCCCAGCCTGTACCAATACTTGCAGTTATTCCTTTGCAGGTGCAAGACTCTACGCTTGGTTTTGTTAAACCTCAACTGATTTCTTAATGTCCAGCTCTTCCCAGCTGGTGCCTTTGAGGTCTCACACTGTCCTTCCTTGCAACAGCCAAGCTGGCAGAGAAGGAAGAAAGAGATGCAAGCCCAGTGCGAGTAAGAAGTGCTTTTTATTGGCCCTCAATAAAATGCATTTTCAAACTCCGTGTTTGACTTGAACCAAGGCCAGGTGCCCTCAGCTGCCTCTGTGGGACTCTGCAGGCCGCCATTTTGTTTTGGCACCTTGCCGCCATTTTGTGCCCAGGTTCCCCGGCATGTGAAATGCCACAATTGGCTGCTGGCCATGCCTGGCCGTGGTGTTACCGGGCAGCCCTGGGACTGGCTGCCACCTCCCAGTGGCCAGCTACTGCTCCTGCGTACGTCCACGTGCATTTGTAATAGGCAATACAAATATAGCGTATGTTATACGAGTACTTAGAATCACAGAATCGTAGAATCACTCAGGTTGGAAAAGACCTTAAAGCTCATCGAGTCCAATCACGATCTAACCAAACTACCCTAAACTTAGGGCAGTGTAAATAAATTTCTACTTAGATAGGACCACATAAATGTCGTCTGACGTGTTTCTATTTTGCATTAATACGTAGGTATGAAGCTGTTTTATAAAGGTACATAACCCTACACGCCCGCCGCGAGCACCACTTCGCGCAGCACCTGAACAACTCCGCTCTTGGGGGGCGGGGCCAGGAGCTCTTCGATCTGGGATTGGGCAGAGCGAAGGGAGACGGGGCGGGATTGGCCGTGCCGGCGCCATGCTGGGCTGTGATTGGCGGGCGGGGAGGGGTGGGGCAAAAGCGGAAGACACGAATTGCGCGGACAGCCGGACTCCGTGTTGGCTGGCTGTGGGTTTTGCTGCTCCGCTGGCTGTTGTGCTGCGCAGCGGAGCGTGCCGGCGAGCTCGGTCGGGTGGAGAGTGGGGCCTGGAGCACCACGGAGCGGCTTCGGGGTCGGTGCAGCCCGTTTGGGCTGAAGCCCGGAGCGGAGGTCTCGGGTTAGGTATGTCCGGCAGCTTTGGGAGCGGTTTGGGCGCTGGTGGCGGTCGTGCTGGTGCCGGTGGTGGAGAAAAGCGTGTAATAAAACGAAATAAATGAAAATAAATCGACCCTCACCCCTCCGGCGCCGCCCCACAGCCGCACGGGGTCGGACCTTCCCTGCGAGAGGCTGCCGCCCCTGATTCCCAGTGCCCAGGCATTTCCCAGCACCGCGCGTTGCGCAGGGTCCCAACGGCGGCAGTGCCCCCGGCCTTCCGCATCGCACACGGGGTCACGTTCAGTCCTTAGCGTGGGAGCAAGGCACGCGCTGTGCTGCCAGCCCCAAAACTTGTCAGCACTGTGTTTCTGGGGACTTCAGTGAGCTCGTGGGGCAGTTCGAAGGGTTCAGAAACCAAGGCCTGGTCATGGCTTTGTGGAGCTTAAAAAAAAGGAAAGCTTAAGTCTTGCACTTTCAGTAAATGAAAACGGAGCTGAAAGTTGTGTGTTCTCGGGGCTCTCAGGGCAAAAAAAAACAGCTGAGTTCTTCATTTTCAGAGCTTGAAAACGGAGGGTGTTACATTTTGGGCATGACAACAAGCACTGAGGGCTGGTTTTGGAGCTCAAAACTGGAGGCAGCCATGCATTTCTGAAGCTCACAGAAAGGCTTAAGTCCTACATTTTTTTGTGATTGGAAATGTGGGATTCAGCCCTTTGTTTCTGAGACTCAGAAAAATATCTAAGTAAGTCAAGTCCTACCTTTTTCAGGCTTGAGAATGCAGATTGGGTGCAGCATTTTTGAGCCTGAAAACAAGCTGTTCAGGGGGGTTGTAAACAGGCAGAGTGTTGTTTCTGAAGCTCAGGAAAAAAAAAAAAGTTAAGTCCCACCTTTTCAGTGATTGAAAAGGGAGGGTAAGTCCTGCATTTCTGGATCTCAGAAATTAACTCAGTACCATGCTTTGGGGGCTTGGATACAGGAAATAGGCTGCTTGTTTGCAACCCCCAAAATGGGAGCTTTGTGGATGGGCAAAGTGTGTGCAGGGTTGTCTGGGGGAGGGGAGAAGGGAGAGGAGAAGAGGAGGAAGGAGTCAAGAGAGTTCAAGTCACAGGGGTTCCCAAAGCAAGGGACACTGGCACGCACCAGGCTGAAATAAGTGTTTTACATCATTTCTGGGTGAAATGGCACCATCCAGGCTCTGCTCTTTATTTAATGTCTACACATCATCCAGAAATACTACTTTTGTACGATTATGACAGTTCATATTAATATGTGAGTTATGACAGTGATTGATTTATGACCTCGGCACAAGCCTCAGTTGTCACAAGTAGCTGGAGGTAGAATTAGCCAAACACAAGCTTTTATTTAATTGGAGTTTCAATTAGTTTAACAAGAGAAGCCACATCAATTATGTGGAGATGGAATTAGCCGAAGCTGACTCTGGAATGTGGCCTTGAAGAATCCATATCTGTAGCTTTTACAACCAGAACAACTTCAAGAAAGAGGAACAACAAGAAACGATCTGGGACAGCCATTAGCCAGACTGTTTATGAGCTGGACTGTGCACTGGTCCAGAGCTGGAAAAAGTGGGAACAGAGTTAGAATTACTTGCGTATCTTCCCAGAGAAGCAAGCAGAATTAAGTACCTTGCTGTACAGCACTGGTGCCTGCAGGGCACCGCTGGTCAGGCCCTGAAAACTGTCACTCTTTCTTGAGCCCCTGATTGCAGGGGAAACGGATGGAGCAGTCATACTGGCAGCCTATTAAACACAGCAATAAGGACAAACAGCTGCTGAGTCAGGAGCCAAGGCATGCCTGATAAGCTTAGTAGGAAGAGTAGCGTCCTTGAGTGCAGGATGGAGAAACTAGGATAACTAACTGTGAGAGCAGAGTGGGCTGCCTGGAAAACAGCTGTCAGCAGCAGATAGGAAGGAGATCTCATTAAATAATGGAATTATGTGAATTGGAAGGGAATCTTTCCAGCCTGACCTTGAATGTCTCCAAGAATGGGGCTTCATCCACCTCTCTGGGCAACCTGTGTCAGTGCCTCATCACCCTTAGCGTAAAAAAGTTCTTCCTTATATCCAGTCTCAATATCCCCTCCTTTAGATTGAAACAATTTCTCCTTGTCCTTTCAAATGGACCCTTTCCTTCTTATAGCCCCCCTTTAGATACTAAATGGACACTCTCAGGTCTCCCCAAAGCCTTATCCAGGTTTCCAGCAGGAAGGACGTTGCTCCAGCGGCTCCCACCTTCCAAACCACATCCTAAAACCCACCCATGCATTGACACTGAAAAGGGATAAAATTAACTCAGTATTTACCCAGGAGCAGATTTGCTGTCAGAGCTTCTCTGGAGGAGGTCTCCAGGGCAGACAGGACCCTGGTGGCTGGTGCCTGCTGATGCTGGGTGCTGTGACACCTGTAGCAAGACACTTCTTTGCCTTCAGCTGGCCTCAGTCCTGGGAGCAGTTTGGTTTCTGCCACACTGGAACCACCTTGGGTAAATGCATATAAACGTGCAGAAATACAAGGCATTGTTAAATACGTAATCACTTCCGAAGCATAATAAAAAAACAGAAACAAAGCCTCCGCGTCCCTTTGTATTACAGAACTCCGCACGTCCAGTCACCACCACCTCACACCCATGGGCAGGGAAACCTTTTCAGCACACAGCCAACACCCATGCAGCCCCAGTGTTCCCAGAGGAGAGGAAAAAGGATCCCCCAAAGGGGTCCTTCAGCAGTGTGGGGGAGAAGGGACAGGGCTGCGGGAGCTCAGGCTGGGGGCACAGTCCTCACCTGTCACTGGTGTGTAGGAATCTCTGGTGCCCTGAGCTCAAATGCCTTTGTGCAGCCAGGCAGCCCACAAGCACACATTTTTTCCCCAAATCTGAGGGCTCTGGGCAGGTGGGCTCTGTGCTGTGGTTCCTCACGAAGCTCGTGCAGACATGAGAAGCCATCCTGTGGTCCCCACCGCTTCCCTATCCATGCCATCACAGGCCCTACTGCTGCATGCAGGGGGGAGCTGAGGTGTCCACAGCTGGCTTGGCTTCTGCTTCTTTTTTTTTTTCCCACCAAATTTTGCAGTCAAGTCCCATCCTGATGCAGGTCTGGAAGAGAAGGTCTCTACCTGGTGTGCTCGGTGCTGTTCTGAATGCTCAGCAGAAAGCAGCATGCTGTTCTCTGGAGTTGCAGCCGGACACCAAGAAATCATAAAATCAAAGAACAGTAAGTGAATAAACACAGACTCACACACAGAAGTGAGGGCAAGCACTGCTATTTATTGACTGCGTTACTGAAGAGGTGGGGAGGTAGAAAATCAGTGGAGGGGAAAAAAAACAAAAAAAAACAACACAGCAAGCCAAACAGTCCTAAAGGGCAGCATCAACTTCACAGGCAGGAGAGCAGCATCTGCAAGAGAAGGTGGTGTTGAGGGATGGAACACACTGGGCCCGCTGGAAAGGGGCTCTGGGTCACCCCGGGCGGCGGTACAGCGCAGGGAGCACTCACCAGAAGGTGCGCTGCTCTTTCCGATAGTCAATGTCTCTCTTCAGCTGGCAGAGAGAGCACATGGGGCAGCACAGCACCGAGTAGTAGTCACCCAGGATGGAGCCCTGATGAGAAAATGCCATCACATGAAAAACCCCTCGTGGCTGAGCACCCATAGGGCCACTCGACATCGCTTCCCAGCAGCCCACCACTGACCGGGATGTTGTAGCGGGTGCGGTACAGCGTCCGCATGGCCACGCTGCCGCCGCACAGGCAGAACTCGTCCATGGCGTTGGCCACCTGGCAGCCCAGGCAGGGATAACAGAAGGCTCCACAGATGCCTGTGAGAAATGGAAGCCCCCGAGCTCACAGCCTGACCCAGGCCAGGAGGGGAGCACAGCAACACTGCCAACATCCCCTCAGGAGGGACCCAAGATACGGGGCTGGTGCCTACTCACAGACGCTGCAGTCAGACATGCAGTCCAGCAGCCCCGTGTGCCACTTGCTGGGCTGTGGGGATGCAGAGAAGCCAGGCTGGATTGTCACCACGTGGCGGGTGGCCATGGTCAGGTCTTTGCACAGAGTGTCCTGGAAGGAAGGCTGGTGGGGAAGGACGGAAGGGGTGTCTTCCCTCAGCAACTCCAGGGCAGCTTGCTTTTTTCCTCCATCCTCCTTCCTGCCCCACACCCAGCCACCATCTCCCATCCCTCCTCACCATCAAGCTCCCCAGGGCCACCAATGCTGCTGCAGCTCCTCTGCTCCCATTCTTCCCAGCCGAGAGGCTGCAGCCTCTACCTGACACCCACTCCTCCCTCTATGCCCACACCCATCTGCCCCAAAGCAGCTCCACTTGAGGCCCCTTCCTTCTTCACCCCACCTTGCTTTCTCTTCAGCTTCACAGCTGCAACTGTTTTTCATTAAGTGATGGCAATGCCCTGCAACATCCCATGCAAAAAGTTCCATCTGCTCTGCCTGCTCTGAATGGGGATACAAGGCATGGCTGCTTTGTGCTCTCATCCCCAGCACAGGAGTTAGAACCCAACCTCTGTCCCTTGCCGCTGCTCCTTCTACACAATGCCACAACCCCACTCCCACTGGAATACCCATCACCCCTTCCCTTGCCCAGGCAGTGCTGTTTCACCCCAATGTCCCACAGTCTCACCCCAAATCCCCCTCCAGCCGCACACACCTGTCCTGCTCCTGGCGCCGTGCTGCCCTGCCCCACTCCCCATCCCTTTTATGCACTGGGTGCTGCTAACCTATGCTCCTCCTGGCCAATGTCCAGGTGCCCCGCCTGCACAACGTCCCCACTGCTCCTGCAGTGATGAGGAAGCCTGCTGACGTGACACAGGGTGACACCTCCACCAGCACCCCACATGCATCCCAAATTGCTTAGGAAAGGTACAATCGGGAGAACCCTGGTGGAAACCCATCCACACAAGACATAGAGGCAAGGCAAACATTGCTCTTTATTGGGGGCATGAATGAAGGGGAGACATGCAATGGTCACAGGTGGCTCCGTGCCCCTTTCCCATAACGCAGAGGTGGAGTCATCTCTATGGCATCTGCAAGGGTAGAAGAAGGGGCAGTGAGGAGGGGGAGGCAGCCACATATGCCGTCCCATGGCGTGGGGCACAAGGAAAGGGCACACCGACCAGAAGATGCCCATCGCTCTCCTCCGATTGATGTCTCTCTTGATCTGGCAGACGGAGCACACGAGGCAGCAGGAGGAGATGCAGCAGTCGGAGCAGATGGAGCCCTGTGAGAGAGAGGCAGGCGTTAGGAGTGGGGCTTCCCAAAAACACGTTTTGGAACCGAGGAGGCTGTGCTGAGCCGGTCATTCTCCACATCTCAACAATTTGTCGCGATCTGATGCAGAGCAGCGGGCCGTCCTGCCTGCAGGAGATGATAACGCAGAAAGAGAGACATGATGGCTTACCACCGGCCTTGGGAGAGCAACTTATCTTTTGTTTTCTCGGTCTGAGGCAGAGGGGAAAAAGCACACACCGCGTCCTTCCACCGCCCGCGCGGAGCCGATCCCCGACGGGGAGGGCAGGAAGGGTGCAGAGCGCGGCCCGCGGCCCCTCCGCGTGGCTGTGCGGGGGACTGAGAGACAAAAGGGGGAGAAGGGAGCGCGCCCCACTGACCGGGATGTTGTAGCGGGTGCGATACAGGGTCCTCATGGCCACGCTGGTCCCGCAGAGGCAGCACTCGTTCATGTCGCCGGCCACCGTGCAGGCCAAGCAGGGGAAGCAGAACAGCCCGCAGCAGCCTGCAAGGGGGCACGCACGGTCGGAACGCGCTCTCAGCCCCCGCCGCCCGCCCGGCCCCCCGGCACTCACAGACGCTCCAGTCGGTGAAACAGTCCATCAGCCCCGTCTGCCACATCGGCTTGGCGTTGGTGGCCATGGCCACCGCCTGGGGCTGCAGGGTCACCACGGTAGGGACGGCCATCGTCGAGAGTCAGGCTGCGAAAGGAGGGGGCAGCAGTCAGGAGGGCTCGTCCTCGCAGAAGCCCCGCGTCCGAGCCCCACGTGTGCCAAGAGCTGCTGGCACCGTGCGGGGACACGCAGCGCTCGGAGGCGCCGGGAGCCGGGAGCCGCTCCCCGGGGCTGCGCTCACCTCGGTGCACCGACGGGGGCGAGGAAGAAAGTGATGCCAGGCAGCCGGAGCTTTGCAACAAATTTGTTTCTCCCCCAATGAATGCAGAGCTCCTCCCTGTCCCGCGCGTAGACTCACAGCCCAGAACAGAAACCGATAGTCAGCCGTGGTGCTGCCGACCCTGCTCGTGGGGCCCCGACACCTGCAGCAACGGGACGAAGCTGCAAGCAAGGAGCAGCCTGCCCGTAAATCAGCTTTTTAACGGCGCCCCTCGTTCCCCAAGTAGGACGTGGCAAACATCTGCATTAAGCCATTCGCTGAGCAGGGGAAAGTAGAAAAATAGTGATTTGAAGAAGTAATTACACAAAATATTCTGTTAATGTTTGCTTGCAAAACTGCAGTAGTACTTAGATGTCGTGCATGATATTTTTGATGTAGTATTGTAGACGGGAAGACGTTGTCAGGACGGTCTGCTTTAACAAGGCAAAAGAAACAACAACGGAATGACATGCGGACAGCGAGATGTTCCCCTTTGTCTTCCCTATCTGTGCGTGTAGAGACTATTCCAATTGCTTTTGCATTCCACAGCAATCTCTGGGACAAAAAGAGTTGGGAGGAAGTAAACGACCCCCAAGGACTAACAATGAACCATCACAATGCTAGAAGTACACTAGATGACATCGAAGATTGCTACATTAGGCTATGTCTGTTAGGCAGTCATTGGGGGTGAATAGGCTAATGAATTTGGGAATGTAGTGAATATCATAGAATTGGCAAGGTTGGAAAAGACCTACAAGATCATCCAGTCCAACTGTCCACCTATCACCACCAATAGTTCTCACTAAACCATGTCCCTCAGTACAGCATCTAAACGTTCCTTGGATACCTCCATGGTTGGTGATTCCACCACCTCCCTGGGCAGCCCATTCCAGCAGCTGACCGTTCTTGCAGAGAAGAAGCATTTCCTAATGTCCAACCTGAATCTCCCCTGGTGCAACCTGATGCCATTCTCTCTCATCCTATTACTATGTATGTAATACATGGGAAAATATAACCTGTTTATGGACAATCAACTGCGGAAGCATTTTTTGGAGAGTTATCTCAGTGCTACCCCAGCGCTGCCAATAAAGAATACTTTGCTTAATGGTAACTAAACTTTGCTGTTAAGTTCCTACTCATCAATTTCTTTAAATCAACACACACGTACATACATACGCATCATTTTCCCTTGCTATCCCACTCCTCCCAGGCTGGGGAGCGTGCGGCAGCACCGTGCTACTAACCTGTGGAGGACAGCGGGGCACAGTGGGGCAAAGGCACCACTTCTGGCAGCAGTGCTCGGAGCAGTGGGACGTGATGGCAGCGGGACCAGCCCTTCCTGTGTGAAACCACAGCTCCTGCTCCACCTAAAGCCAGGCACCCCGTCTTGCTCCCACCTCTTCCCCCAGAGACCCAGGGTGCCTTCAGGCAGCAGGACAGGCAGGACCCATGCTGTTATCTGCTCCCTGCATCTGGAGTGAGACTTGTTGAACGCGCTTTGAAGAAGCGTTGCCCTCGTCGGCCGCTCACCAGACACCCATTTTCTGCTGCTGTACGAACACCTGTGCTTTCCCTCTGCTCACGGTCCCACCAAGCCCTGCAGTAACAAAGTGCTGTGTGTGCTGGAGTGAGGTGCAGCACAGCCTTGGAGAAACACAGCGTCCAAGCAGGGATCTGTTTCTAAACAACACCTCTTCTCCCACCTGCGGCACAAGCCCTCACCCTGAGATGATTTGTGCCCTGCTGCACACACACACAAAACGCAGAGGCACACACAGCTTTGGGCGTACTTTGTTTTCCTTCACCTTGCAGTGTTAGCTATATTTTTACACGTTGCTTTTATACTGTGTGGTATCTGGGCAGGTTTCCTTGTTGTTTTGCCAGCCCTGTGCATACAGACACTTGGTGGGCAGAGGTATTGTGTTTCCTTACCAGCAACATCCTGAAAAAGAAAGATGCTGTGAAACCCACTCTTCCACTGCCGTTTCCTGTATGTTTGAGGTAAGCACAGAAGCATATCAAGGCTTGGGGTGGAAGGAACCTTAAAGCCCATTTATCTCCAAGCCATGCCATGGGCAGAGCTGCACCCACTAGCCTCAAGGCACCCCTGCTGCTGCAGGAGGAGCATGAGACTTCCATAAATGCTACAGAATGTGAGCTCTTCTCAAACCAAAGTGGCTTAAAGACACGTTAATATGTAAGAAACCAATGAGTAACTTTTGCCATAATCCCTAAGGTACTGTTAGAAACATTAAGACACTTACTTATAAATACAAATTACATTACTACGTTCTTGTATTACCCCAGAAGTGCTTCATAACAAAAGTTCAATAGGAAGTTGAATGCATTCAGTTTTCCCTCTTGATATAGGGTTAATTTAGCAAAAGTTTTCACTGTGTTTCTTGGTGGAGATGGGTGTTGGCTCCTTGCCTTGGATGCACAATGCTTGCTTTCCTAAACAGAGCTTTGTCTGCTTGATACAGGTTCGGTGTATTTCTTTGTTATCTACTTGGTACGTACAAGGACTTTATAAGCAAATTATTTAATACTATGTTAGCAAAATTGGGAACAAAGAGTCTTTCATTGTAGCAAGGCAAGCTATGGGAACTACCACCTTAGCAAAAAAAAAAAAAAAAAAAAAACAAAGAAGAAGAAAGGCAGTCAAGGGTCAGGAAAGAGGAAGAATATGATGGATGGGATAAACGACCATCAGGGACCATCAGAGGGTTCTATCATGCATGCCTGAACAACAGTTCTACATATTAATGAGTTCCCAAAAAATGTAAACCGCTTCTCAGGAATACAATGAATATGCATCTCCCATGTGAATAAAACATATCTCTAACTTTGTGGGTGTGCACTTGGCTTGGTCCAAGATGCCCAGCACACTGAATAAAGAATGCCAGCTTTCTAACATCCCATTGGAAGAGTTTATTCCTGTATTTCAGATGACACTCTATGAACTGCAGCTTTGTCACATAATCGTTCAGAAACTTACCGCATTTTATTTTTACAACTGGAAAATATACTTTAGAATTTCTAGGCTAACTCCAGTGTGGTGTTGGAAAGCAGCATTCCCTTATTCCTCGCAATATGTACTGGGTAACTTGACAAATCAAGCATGCACTCTTGGAGTTCAGGTTCTGTATTTAAACAGTTAAGACATACATATGCAATGCATTTGTATACATATAGATTATTTTCCAATAACTCATTAATATATGCAAATGTCTCTCTGGACACGTGCAGTGGGGGCCTATGATGGTCGTAGACCACTTAGTTCCCCTTCTCTATTTCATTTTCAGCTTTATCACGGTATCATTTGGTCGTCCCACAGCTATTTTTCCCTAATTTGGCAAATTCCCATTGCTTGTTACGCCATAATGAGCAACTATCTTGGTGCACTACAGCTTCAACCAATTTAAATGAAATCCAAGAAAAAGTCCTTGCATCTGGTGGTCCAGGTAGAAGAAGACAAAAGTAATCTATTCTGACTTCAGTGCTTTAGTGAAGCAGGATTGTTCAGAAAAACAAGACTGTTCCCATACCAAGTGAAAGCTGAACTTGAAAGTTTTACAGCTAGCACACATCAATTTCTTTTTGCTAAACTAATCTACTGATCCCTATTGCTAAACCAGCCCGTATCATGATCAAAAAAGCTCCCCTCAGCTGACACAGCTGTGGTTCCTGAACTTCTCACCTCTTCCAACTTTTGGTGCAGTCAGGCCAAACAACCCGTTGTGATTTGTTCAGAAGGTATTTGATGTCACCAGGTGTTGTTTGGTGTTTAATTTGGCAGGTGGTTTTACCTGAGTGGTTTAGTTGTTGGCTCATCCCTTCCCAGTGAGATGTGGGAGAAAATTGGGGAAAACAAAGTAGAACTTGTGGGTTGAGATAAAACTACTTAATAAGATAAAGGAAAAGGATAATACTTATGAGTATACATATATGAATGCATATAACAAGTGATGCACAAGCAGTCGCTCACCGGTGCCCCGCTTGCCCCTTTCAAAACTCTCCTTCTACATGATGTCATATGGTATGGAACGTCCCTTTGGCCAGTTTAAGTCAGCTGCCCTAATTCTGTTCCCTCCCAGCTCCCAGGGCTCTTTGCTGTGAACGGCATTGGCTCTATACAGCACTGCTTAGCAGCAACTAACATCAGTGTGTTATCAACACTGCTTTTCTCCTAGAACCAAACATAGCATCACATCAGACGCTCTGAAGAAAATAATTCCTTCCCAGCTGAAACTTAAGACACCAGAGTAGACAAGCGCATGCACACCACCTACCAGCAGGTGAACAGAGGTCAGCTCTGGCATTTTAGGTTCCTGGAACAGGTGTGCCCGTTGCTCCCTCCACAGCAAGTCCCACAGTGCAGAGGCTGGTAGACAAAGAAAAGTGCAACCAGCCAACCATAAAGCAGTGGAAACCTAGGAACGGTTTGGAGCCCTGTAGTTTTAACCTACTGTTGCTATTCTCACTTTTCACAGGCCTCCTCCTACAAACAAGTTCCTTCCTCAAGTGTAGAAATACAAGAAAGCAGAAGGTAAACAACTGGAATTAAAAGGAGGAAATAAGATTCACTTCTCAAGTCAAGTTGGTAGCTTAGAGCCAACCACCACTCATGCACACTTGGCTGGCGTTAGCTGCTGATTGTTAAGTTGGTAGTCCACATTCAAATCACAGAATCAGAATCATAAAATCACTGAATGGTTGGATTGGAAGGAGACCTTAAATTCTACCCACCCCAACCTCCTGCTGTGGGCTGGTTGCCCCCACCAGCTCAGGCTGCCCAGGGCCCCATCCAATCTAGCCTTGAGCGCCTCCAGGGATGGGGCATCCTGGGCAGCAGTGCCAGGGCCTCACCGCCCTCAAAGTAAAGAATTTTTTCCTAATGTCTAACCTAGATCTTCCCCCCTTTAGTTTAAAGCCATTCTCCCTCCTCCTATCACTATCAGACTCTGTAAAAATTTTGTCTCCTTCCAGCTTATAAGCCTCTCATCAAGTACTGGAAGACCACAAAGAAGTCTCCCCAGAGCCTTCTCAAAGCTAAACAAGCACAAGTCTCTCAACCTTTCTTCGTAGGAAAGGTGCTCCAGCCCCCTGACCATCTTCATAGCCATTCTCTGGACCTGCTTCAATGGCTCTGCATCCTTCTTGTGCTGGAGGCCTACGCCTGTATGCAGTCCTCTGAACAAAAGGTACTCTAAAATACTTTCTGGTGACTTTCTCTGTATTCAGAGCTCACGGAGCACTGACTGCATACAGACATGTCAAATTAAAAATCTGATTACTTCACGCAACAAGCTCCATCTCAGGATGTAAATTCTTTTGAAATAAACCATGACACCAAACACGTACAGACAGATTTTATTTACATACTGGAATTGCTTTGCATTTTCCCACGTCCTGCCACTGAGACATCAGTCTTGTTCTGTACAAACTGCTGGGCTCAAAGTCTGGAGAGCAGACCAGGAGTTCCCTTGTATAATATAGGACCAACTGAGCAGCCTCACTACTAGGGAGGTTGAAGTCGTTCAAGAGTAATCACAGCTTACATTGTAAGATAGTCTCATGTGCTTGGTTTTGTTGTGGTTTGTTGGTTTTGTTTGTTTGTTTTTAGAAAAAAAAATCATCAGATTTTTATAAATAAACAGAACCAGAAATAATCATGTTAAAAGTGCTTCTCCCCAACTTAGAGATATTAATTTTAGCCAGATTAAAACATCAATATGTACAATAATTTCAACTACCTGCTATCTAAAGTCTCTTCTACAGTTTCAGAATTTTTCCTTTTCCAGAGATTTCCAAGCACGATGCCTATGAAGAGCAGAACTCCTACAGTACGATTTGAAGCAAATTTTTTCCAACAGTCTTCAGGCTTATCTATATCCAAAGTGTAAATCTGCAAAAGCACAGTATAAACATCCCACCATTAGTATTATATTGACACACAAAGATTTGACACAATACAGTCACAGGAAGGTCCATAAACTTGAAACCTCTCAGGTTCTAAACCTACCCTGAGCCGCAAAAGAAACAGGAATGCTCTGTGCTTGCAGAGGATGGGATTACTCGTGGACCTGACTCCTGGACCCTCTCAATGAATCATAGTACAAGCAGTCTAGATACGCATGTGTGCAGTTTGATAATAAAATCTGTAAAAATGTCCGAGCAGGTAAAGAAGCCTTCAGAGATTTTCCTCAGCAGGAAGGCAGCTAATTCTTCAACAGAAACTTTAAGAAGAAAAACAGCAAAAGTACATTCCTGCGCTTTCCATCTCTCTGCTCACACCCTGTGCTTTGGTAGAAACAAGGCAAAGGAGGAAAAGCAGTGGAGCTGCTGCCCTGCCTGTCCTGCCCAGCCACACCACACACTACAACTGCCTAATGCTCAGCTGCTTCTCATGTTTACCTACGTCCCCTTGCAAAGAGGAACTAGGACAACTGCTTGCAGCAAGGCTTGCCCAGCTTGGCAGCTGTTCAGAGCTTGAGATGAATAAAACCACACAGTGCAGCAAGAGCAAAGTTATTGAAAAACAAGAGCTAGAAATGAAACTTGATACAGAAGTCTTTCAGGAAGAATGATGAGAGTAAAGCTTAAACAACAAAAGTGAAAGCATTCCATAGAGACACCTCCCAAAACCTCAAGTCCTGCAATTCACCCCTGCACTACCCAAGAAGTCATGAGAGAGCACATTCAACTGAAAGAAATAAAAGCCTCCCTGGGAAACCCATTCCTCTGCCGTCTGCACTTGGGCAGAGATGAGGGGATGGGTTCTCATCAAACTACCTGAAATGCTGCCTGCACCTCTAAATCCCATGTTATTCACACCTTTAAAGCCTGTCAGCACCTTGAGCATAGAGAAATGAAAATACGAGATGGCTAAGTGAAACCCAACAGCAGCCAAGCCATAAGATGTACCTTCAGAAACACAAACCAAATTAGACATCTCAATCTTCTTCAGCAGTACAGAAATTTGATACCAGTGTGACCCAAACTCCTCTCTCAGGGACAGATTCACTAACTTAAGGAAAACCTACTCCTTACATGGCTTATTAGGCTCTTTAAACTCTGTTAGGCACACATTTGGAAGTCTTGAACAACGTGAAAATTTAGGCAGAACTAATATTAGAGTAGTCCATAGGAGGGCCACTAAGATGATCAGAGGGTTGGAGTAGTGCTCCTATGAAGAGAGGTTGAGGCAACTGGGCTTGTTTAGCTTGGAGAAGAGAAGGCTCCAGGAAGACCTCATTGTGGTCTTCCAGTACTTGAAGGGAGCATAGAAATAGGAGGGGAAATGACTGTTTATGAGGGTTGATAGTGATAGGACAAGGGGGAACGGTTTTAAACTGAGACAGGGGAGGTTTAGGTTAGATATTAGGAGGAAGTTTTTCCCCCAGAGGGTGGTGATGCACTGGAACAGGTTGCCCAAGGAGGTTGTGGATGCCCCATCCCTGGAGGCATTCAAGGCCAGGCTGGATGTGGCTCTGGGCAGCCTGGTCTGCTGGTTGGCGACCCTGCACATAGCTCCATACTCTCATAGCAGGGGGTTGGAACGAGATGATCATTGTGGTCCTTTTCAACTCAGGCCATTCTATGATGATTCTATGATGAAAAGCTACGCTGTGGCATGCTTGTATGGCTTAGCTATTGTCACACTCTTTGCCCCTTACATCCTGCACCCTCACCAATAAAATCCTCTCTGCAGGAAGGTAATTTCTACTTGTGCCACCACTAGCAATGTGAGGCATTCACTCCGCAGTGAAAAGTAGAATGCTTTTCCCCATGAATTTCCACAATCCTTGTGGAAAGCAGTTGCTGACAGGTAACAGACCATAGTATTGCAGGAGTTTTATAACCCACTAATATGTTTAGTACCTATGAGCTGCATGAACTTCCCTGCTGAAGAGTCACTTAAGTATAATGGGCCCTAAAACAGCAAGTTTCATATTAATTCCATTCTTCACCTCTCAGACTGTTGACAGTATTACTGCTACGTTACTACCACTCGCCTGCGAAGGCCAGCAATTATTTTTCCTAAGGGCTAACTTGTCACAACAGGACTGGAGAATGCAGTCATTTGGATAACAAGATCCTATCTGCTTCCTTCATGGGCAGGCTCAACTTTCTTTTTTTTGTTTTTTTTTTTTTTCTGATACACATTAAAATTTGTAACCCTGCATAAGTACGAGACTGAACTTTACTGTTTTCTGCTATAAAAACAACAGTGAATTAGAACTGTCAGATATCAAGAAATTATAGTATTGACATTTACTACAGAAGATAGTGAAAAAAAACATAGATGCATGATACTCAGGTAGATCTAACTGCAGCTGCTATCAGAAGCAGGAAGACATCACAATTTAAGGTGAGCCAGAAATTATTAGAAACAGATTGAAAACCAGTGCTCTACAGCCTACAGACCACTGGAGGTCTCTTCAAAAGAGAGGTCTGTAAAAGTTACTTATGAGAAGCAAGCTTTTGTCAAAAGATTTATTTTTACACAGGTATTTACAAGATGATTGTTTTTTATGTACTTGGTTTGTGTGTGTTTGTTTGCTATGGAATTGCCAGAGGTTGAAAAGTGCTCTGATTCCTTATCAAGAACATCTATGCACAGAAAGTAGAAACAAATCCATCAAACCTGATGTGCTAGGTGAGCACCTATGGCAGCCACTGCTGAGTAATAGGGGAAAGTCTGGTCACAGTTCATTCCTGCCACACACAAACCCAAGACCATTGCTGTGCTGAAGCCGCTGAGCCATTGCTTTGTATCTTCCTTGAATTTCAATGCTGTGGACTTAACACCAATAACGATGTCGTCCCTCTTATCCTAGAATGAAAGGGTCAATTAATAGAACATCTATAGTCCAACTTAATAAGGAAAGTAAAATGGGAGCCTTTCCAAAGCCTCCAACAGTTGTTAACAGGAACCCTATTTAAGTGTATTTGTAGGTCCCCAAATTAAAATCCCAATTAAAAGATAGGTCCTTAGAGCTGCGTTAGCAGCCAATAGCTAATACCAGCTGCACATTTATTTACACAGTGCAGACATGGGGGCATGAAAATCACCGTACACTTCCAGCTTTTTATCTGCACATAACACATTTGCAAAAAGCAATAAAAGGTCCAAGGGCTGGGCTTCCTTTGGTGGTCATCTGAGGGTGAAGAACTGCAGCAGGTTAGTATGACAATTTGAAACCAAGGCTGTATATTAAGCAAACAAACGCACACATAGCTGTAAAGTTTATCACTGCAGCTCTACCTGGTGAGCATATATGGTGTCATAGACCAGGGTCCACATGACTCCAGCAAAGTATAAGGGCAGGCACACGGACCAGTTGCAGGACCCCTGGATGGCAGACCAGCCAAGGAGGGCTCCCCAGTTAAACGTAAGCCCTAAAAACAAAGAGAACCAAATGAAAAAAGTTAAAAAGGTGCCAGGAGCAGTCTGAATTACATATATACAATTCTATCATTTGCTAAAGTATATTGCATGCCTGCAGCTTTTTCTACAGTACTGGCATCTCTATTTTCTAGCACATAGTTTCAGTCAGGTTAATTAATAAACATAATTTGAAATTAAATACCGGAGATATAAGGAGAAATAAGCACAGCTACATATTCTCCTCCCATTTAAATTTGATTTTGTTATCTGAAGGAAGCATTTGCTCAAAATTATTGCACTGCACTGACATCAGTGCACTTCAATGTCTGTAAAACTGACTACAGAAGAGTTCACAGCAGCCAAGCATGGCACTTCCAGGCTGAAAAAGGCAATTCTGGCTGATAAAGCTGAGGGCAGCTGGAGTGAAAAAGCCAAGGTACACAGAGACGTGTTAGTGGCACACTCTGAAATGGAAGCATCATCATCTTTAGTATAGGACTTGATGCAGAGGCTGAAGACTGAACAAATGTATTTTTAAGAAAGGTTTAAAGATAACCCTTAAAGTAGAGCTGTTTCTCAAGTGCTGAACATTCATTCCCTCTCTCAACAGTTCAAAAGACAGGATAAAAAAATGAGACAGAACACAGCTCCTGTATGTGTTATACATTGCCTAAGAAGCTTCTGGCACAGCAGAATGTTGTTTGCAAGGTAATCTTATTTTAACACATAGTTGCATAAAACCAGATTGCTGAAGCTCAATTACTAACTAATTAGGGGAACTCCCCAAAAGCTAGATCAGAAAGAGGGAACTGAAAACATTTCCAACTCACCCAAAACTAACTGGGGCCAATATGTTATTCTCTTCATCAGAGGGTAGGTGACCACAAGAGACAAGGAGGCTGCTCCCAGGATGATACTGTAAAAAGTACAAAGCGACCTTACTGTTTGCTGGTCTGAAGATCACAAGACACTGTATAGCATTACACGTGCTGAACTACTGAACTACAAGTACTGAACTACTTCCATGACTTCAACCTCTCTGACCCCAGCACACTTGCTGCTCACAATTTTCATACTTAACAAGGACAAAGAAGGAAACTCTAAGCAACAGAAGATAACTTGTATGCCACCTGTAGTAATTCAGACACAGAAGCACACAGAGAGCCAGGCTGAGCTGTCCACCAAGGAAAACAAAGGACTGAAAAGTGGAGATTTCTCCAGCTGCCAGGGGTCTTCCTGCTGTCCTTGCAACCTAAACATGGAAAGAATCATGTTAATACACAACTTAACATATTCTGAATGTATCTCAAGAGTTAAAGCCACACTATGTTACACAAAGCATGTAAAAGGATAATTATTTTAACGCTAACTGGGGTCCAGTTGAATTTAGTTCATCTCTCAGGAGTAGAGAAACCATGCCACGCAAACTGATGGAATAAACAAATATTAGAAAAACCTTTAAACTGAAATATACGATGAGTTAATTGCCAAATGTGTCAATCATCCAAACAAACAAGCAAATCCACAAAAACAAAAGGGAAAACAAGTTTTGCATTTGTAGGCAATAGTTTAATGACAGTTTGGGGAAGTTTGAAAGCCAACTTCCTACAGAATACTAAATAGGTATCAAGTGTTCTGCAAATGCCTTAATAATGTGAACTTAAATACACCCCCTTAATTTGTTTTCCTTCTTCTCCTAAATAACTTCTGCTAAAACTTCAAATACTGCTTTTGCAGTTTAAATATGTGCTTTACACTGCTGTGAGCAACACTACTGCACATCAAAACTAGGACATGGCATGATCCGCTTAAAGAAAAGAATAAAATACACATCTACCAAAAAATCATATATATAATGTATATATTTTATATATATATAAAAACCAAACCCCAAACCATGACTAGCAGCACAGACCAACATCCTGCTACTGACTCAGCCTGCAGCACACTTGTTCTGAAGGCTGCCTTTTGAAGTATATAGGAAAGTCCTGCTATGGGAACGTTCCAGCCTTTACATTTAACCACATCAGATTAACACATAAATGTCCTCCACCAGCTCAGGCTGCCAAGGGCCCCATCCAACCCGGCCTCCAGTGCCTGAAGAGATGGGGCATCCACAGCCTCTCTGGGCAGCAGTGCCAGGGCCCCACCGCCCTCTGAGTAGATTGCTGCAGTCCTATGCAGTAGCATTACACAGTACAAAATTATTTCCACGACCCTAGGAAGAAACACAGACAAATGAATTGCACGCGTGCTGGAAAAAGGGACGGAGGAGGAAAATCTCCACCTGTTTGTCGTAGTCACGGTCCCACAGGTCGTTGATGGTGCAGCCAGCCCCACGCATAAGGACCGCCCCAGCGCCGAACAGGGACAGCATGTGCCAGTCGGGTAGGCAGCCCGGCTCAGCCGCCAGCCCGATGCTCCAGGTGCACGGCAGGTACAGCAGCCACGTCCCTGCGGGCAGAACGAGCTCAGAACGGGCAAGGGGAGAAAGAGAGCGTCACCGAGCAGGCTCATGCCTTCATCGGGCACCGCGCCCGCCCGGTGCCCTTAGCCGGCGGTGCCGCGCTCAGCGCCGTGGCAACCGTGCTCCCCGCCACCGCCGGGGATGCTGTGCGAGTCGCCATGGTTACCGCATCCTTAGGATACCGCGCCCCCCGCGTTGCTACGCCCGCCGCGTTGCCATGGTGACGGCGCCCCCGCCCTCCATTGGCCGCCGCGTCGCCGTTGGCTACCAAGTGACGCAAGCCCCGCCTCGCGCCCGTACCGGCGGGCTGATGCAGGCGCATCAGATGCAGATAGGGCCGCAGCGGACCCGGCGCGGCGCGCACCAGCTCGGCCGCCGAGAAGCTGAGAGGCCGCGGAGGATCCGGGGGGGCGGCCGGACAGCGGTGCGGCAGGGCGGCGGCGGCCAGGGTCGGACGCACGGCGCGTAAGCGGCAGGAAGCCCGGCTGAATCTCGCCAACAGCGCCGCCATCTTGCCGTCGCCGGACGCGCTTCCGGCGGGGCGATGGGGTGCGCACACCGCATGCGCCGTGCCGGCTGTCCGCCGCGGGGCCGCCGCGATGGGGGCGTCTGGCCGGCCTTAACGGCTTTTTACAGCTGTTCCCGGCTCTTTTCGGTGACGGGAATGACGCTGGCATCAATAGGAGACGGCCAGCAGGCCTTGGTTGTGTGGGGGCCTCGCTTGACACTGGCTCTGTGCAGCGGGTGCCCCGCCTGAAGGAGCCAGGTGACAACACAGCAACGCGTTCAGTCTCTCAGCTGCTGTAGTGCAGCATCTCACTACAAGCCTGTCTGCTGTTTAGCTACAGAATTTGCCCGAACTAGCATGCAAAGACATATGTACCCACACAGCAGTGTATGTCTCATTTTCCAGACCGTAAGCAGGAAACATTCACAGTTTCGCAAAGGGCTTCCAGGTCTGCAGCCTCATCTCCTTGCTTCTGTCACCTTATTGCAAATAAAGCATAAACTGGGGACGTGAGCTTTGGATAGAGCTGTAAAAGTTAATCTGGTGAGTGTGATGTGGGCAATAAAAACTTTCCTGAGCTACCATTGAGTGGTTCTTAGAAAACAGTTTCCCTGTCATGCTTCCTTCAGCACTGAGAACTGTTGCACGGTCAAAAACCAAGAGAAACAGTTCCCCAAATTGCTGACTGCCAGGAGGAAGTAAAAAACCGTTGTAATAACAAAGTGACTTTCACATATTTCCATTCACTGTTCTGATAAGTGGCACTCCACAGCTGTAAATCAATGTGCGAAGGACCACAAAAGATACTCCTGCTCTGGCAGAATAAAACTCTTAATTTTTTTTTCTTTTTTCTTTTTTCTTTTTTTTTTTTTCCATTTTAGTCATGTTTCACGACAAGAGCAGCCACCCCGGGCTTAATTCAGGCCTAGGAAATCTCCAGGAAACCTTCACTGCTGTTCATCTATGCTGGAGAAAACCAGCCTGCATCCTGACCTGTCCTGTCAGACACAGCTCACTGTCTTGTTTTGTTAAGTTTTATTCCATTTGCTATTACAATGACAGAGTTTCTGATCTCTGAAATAAGCAATGAGCAAACCCCAGGACTTCTGCAGGCTACTTTTAAGAAGCTCAGGATAACAAGCTAGAAAAGTTTTTTTTTTATCAATGGATTTCTATTCCTTGTAAAGTACCCTGGCCTTTCACAAGCAATATCTAGGGAAGGAAAGATTTCAGATGTTAAAGAAATCGTCAAAGGTCTTTAACAGCCCACTGCCATCTTCCTCTCACAATTGCCAAATTGTTCCCCATTCTCAGAAGATTCTCCTTTCCCTATTTTCATGTGACTGATATTACTCCACATTCCATAAACTGATTTACAGTAAACCAAGTGTGAGCAATGCCATTTCCTGTGTCAGAAATCAAAACGAATGTAGGAATGCAGGTTGTGGTCAGAGATCAAGGTGTGGCGTAAACGTGCAGATCTGAGTCTCCAGCACACTGGTGAAGGCTGCAGAGCCAGTGCTGTTACCAGCAGGTAATAACCAGCCCCAGATGGGCAGAGTTTCTAGGAAAATTGCCAAAAGCTAATATAAATCATTTTATTTAAAAAAAAAAAAAAAAAAAAGTCCAATATCAAAGTCACAAGCATCAAAACAAATCTGTTTAGAAAGGTTTAAAGAGAAACTACCAGTCGACCTTCAGCTTTTATGTCTGAATTTTAGCTTATCCTGTAATAACAATAATACACTAACAACACTTTATATTGACAACATGAGATTTTTCCACTCATTTTATGCCTTGTGTACTTCCCTTTTTGAACTAGGACAGTGTGAACAAACTTAGCCCTTCTTATTTGTGTTTTGGATACGTATCACCTCCTGGTGTACAAGCCTTCACACAAGGCACATACGCTGCATGGGCAAACACTCCTTTCACACTCTGCATTTAAATATAAATTTTATTATGCCTTTTTGGTCACAATTCCAAAGAACATCCTCTTGCTTGGTGCTGTAAAGCCTTCATGTGAATCACAAGCCACTCCTCTACCTTGAAACCCCACTGAGCCAGTAGCATCATTTTAAAGCTCAAAGAAGGGAAGTATGGTGCATGCTTGTTTTCTCCCTGCTGTGCTCTGAACATTGTAAGGCGCTGATGGTGGTGTGAGTTGCATACTTCCAAGAGAACCACCTGCACTGGTGGGAACTCACCTTATGCAGGTGAGAAAAGCTGCTGTGAAGCAATTTTCTCCCAAACGGGCTGTTTCCCCAGCAGGAGGGATGCGAGCCCTCAAGTATTGCTCTCAGGATGCTGAAGCCTTTCTGGTGACCTGGCCTCCAGCCTGCGACCACAATCTCCCTACCTGGCAAAAGCAAGTGGCACCGCATGGCAAGCCTTGTTACTCTGTGTGCTCAAATGCAAGCAATAGCCTTAGCGTTCCTGATCACGTAGAAACCGTAAGAGAAGGCTGGCAGGCCGAGCATGCTGCCAGGGGCAAGGGTCATCTCGTGCAGTGCAGGGAGTGTCTCATCATCCACCATCTGCAGTAGGCGGCCATTCAGCTGCACCTCTCTGTCAAGGCATGATGGAATACTGCAGGCATGCTCGCCAGCATCATCTTTGGCTCTGGGTGTGAGCAAGGGCACCCGGAGCAGCATAACAAACAGCCCCCAAATGTGCAAGGTTTCTGAGGCAGCCTACATGCTGCTCAGTCCTTGCTCCAAGAGGAAAAGGTGTGGGCTCACCTGGACAGGATGCTGTCCTTGCCATGGGGCAGCAGCAGGTACTGATCCACGCTCTTACTCCACAACTGCTTAGGCAGCTGCAAGCGCTGGGTCATGTTGGAGAGGTTCAAGGCAAACAGTGTCACATCCCCTTCCCGGTATTTGGGGCTGTGCGAGAGAGACAATGAGTTTGGTAGAAACAACAGACACCCACACATTTCCTCTTTGCCGCTGCCCGGGCGTGACTTCACAGCCGTAGTGTTGCCACCATGTGGGCAATTGCTGCTTACTGCTGGGGGTTGGTGCAGTGCAGGTAGACCCGCAGGCGCCGTGCATCCGCTTGCTTCACGCTGGCCTCCAATACCCGGGTGCCCACCAGTCTCTTGTATAGCAGTGACAGCCAGTAGTCCTGGGGGAATGGGATTCATCTCCACCTAGCACTCATTTTTTTGAGGCAACTCCACTTTTGGTCCCCATAGCATTTCACGTCTCCTGGATTTTGGCAATGCTGTGCCCCTTCTGCGGGGCACTGTGGAGCTGGCAGGGAACCCAAAGGGGACGCACTGCTCTCATGCAGGAAAACCCCAGGGATTTTGGCAGCCCAGTGACGTGGTATTTCCCAACAGGTCATGTACGCACCGGCAAGGGCTTGAAGCTGGCGTCCACCAGGTGATAGCTTCCAGCACCAAAGAAGACCTGCCTCATCACCACGTCAATGCCACGTTGAGCCGCCAGCCCCAGCTTGTCCAGCCACCTGCCAGGAACCGGCCACAAGTCACACTGGGGCTCAGCATGAGAGCAGCTCCCATGCTCCCGCCACCACTCACATGAAGCCGGCCACATATGTGTTGGATAGCTGGGGGGCCCCCCCACCATATGCTGAGCTGGTCTCACCCAGCCATACCCTCTTGCCGGGCACTGTTGCTTCCACGATCTATGTGGAGAGGGAAGGGAAAAAGGAGACAGGTCAAATTATGTCTGCTGAAGTTACTGCAACCACCTATGCCTGTTGCACTTATTACTTTCGCTAAAATTACAGATTTTTGCACTGTCAGCAGCAGCTGAGTTTGGAGGATGCTTATTAATGGTTGCACAGCAGAGCAGTCTCTGTGCAAAGCCACATGGGGAGGATTAAAGAAGAGTAGGCACCTCCAGGACATCGCGTACGGCTGTGGCAAAGGAATCCAGCACGTCAGGGCTCAGGAAATCTTCCCTCGTTGCACTTCGGCCATTCACATAGTAGCTGGAAATGAAAAAAAAACAACAACAGCTGCAATGAAGGAAAAATATCAACAACGGTACCTGCTCTCATGCAAGCTCAGTCAAACTATCCCTGCTGCTGGGAAGCTGGGAAGCTGCTGAGCATTTGTTCTAAGTGACAAAGCCACTGCCTGTCCTTGCAGCCATGCTGCATCCATCTGGTTTGTGTGAGCCACATCCCTTCCCAGTCACATATTGTTCTGTGGCTGAAGGACTTGATGCAAGCCCCAGGTGTGGGTGGAGAGGTTCTGCAGGTGGGCCAAGGATGCTGTTGTTCCCCACCAAAATACAGCATATGCCAAAAGGCTGCACAGCTCTCCGTGCGAGAGGGAGAGATACAATGCAGCTCTGCATGCCATTTCGAAAAGCCAAGCTGCTGTGCTCTCACTTCTTTGCACATCACTTCTCTTTTTATTGATAAAACATATTTAGCAATAAAAACGACCTTGCACGCACTGCGTTCCCTGCTGCTATGTCTATGCTGCAACTCCTGGTGCAGATTTTGGGTCTTCTTTGAATACTCTGCTGTTTAGAGCAAAGCACTATACAGAGGCACCTGGGACCTGCCTACAGAGGTGTTTCACCTCCTCCTTTCCAGTAGCACGTGTGAATTGACATTTCTTAAAAAAAATAACAGCAATAAGCGGAGCAGCAAGAGCAGCTTAGGATACTCACTGGTGCCAGGTGACAGAGTCAATCGCCTTCCCTCCGGATTTCAGGAAGCTGCAGTCAAACAAGAGTTATAACAGATACTGGTGACATGCTGCAGCACCCACCCTACGTCCCTGCCTGCCGTGGTCCCCAGATCACATCACTGCTACCCTCCCAGTGGTGTCAGATGGGTCCTGGGCACCCTGTCTACCTTCTGAGCAGGCGCTGGGTGTGCTTGCGGGGCTGCCCCACGTCGGGGCCGTACAGCTCAGCGTGTCGGTACAGGGGGTGCTGGCTCAGGAGCTGCCGCAGGTGGATGAAATCACGTCCCAGCTGGAAGCCATCAATGTAGATGCCCGACTTCTTCCTGAAGCTGTTGGGCTCTGGGGAAGAGGTGCCCATCAGCACCGCCCTGTGCACAGGGCTCATCCCCAGCCAAAGTGGGAGTGCTTACCATTGCCCAGCTCCCAGGAGATGTTGTAGCTGCGCTGTGCGCAGTAGCCTAGCAGCTGCTTGGCGTTGGAGCTGTCCCACTGCAGGCCGGCCCTGCGCAGCAGTGCGTTCAGTCCAAACACCAGGCGGAAGCCTGAGCAGCTGGCGAACGTGTGGAGGATGTCCAGTGTTTTCCCTGCATGGAACAGAAAACAGCTTCATCCTGATACCTCAGCATGGAGTTGGGCACTGTGGGCTGCAACCCGTTGGTTATAAACCCTACTGGGAAAATCCATCAAAAACTTACTTGTAATGGTGGTGTTTTTGTGCTTTTTCCAGGAATGTTCAGCGAGGAGCAGTTTCTCCTGGAGGGGCCACTGGGTGAGCAGCAGCTGTGGAACCACATCAAAGCTGGGCCATGCTCCACACACATCTGTAGGGCAGAAGAAGGATGGGAGAAACCAAGCTGCCATCACCGTATCAGGCAACACACGAAGGCTCATACTCATCACAAAGAAATGGGAGAGGTGTGTTGTGGGGCTGAGCACTAGACATCCATTTCTGTGCAGCACGTGATCAAATCCCTCTTACCACCCTCAGCCTGAAGTTCTGACAGATCTTTCTCTTCCCACGTTGAATCTTGTTTGGGATTGAAGATCAGGAAATCTGTACTGGTGCCGCCAAACCTCAGGAAGCCTGGGGAGAGCCCACTGGCCAGAGTGTGCAGCTTGGGGTGTCTGTGGAAGGTAAATTAAATGTCAGGGTCATCTCCCACATGGAAGCAAAGCATCAGCAGCATTCAGAGAGACACCTTGCAGCAGAGGATCTGAGCCACTCATCCCATCAAAGTGTGGGCTTCAAGCTGGCTTTGCACCATTTCTCCCTTTTTCCATGGATAACCACCAAATGGATAGATTTTGTACCAAAACCAGAGCATGTGTGGAATGAGTGTTCAAAGTAAAGCAGAAGTTGTGCAGGACATGCAATTCCAGTGCTATCTGGGATGGCAGCAGCCCTATCTCACTCTGCGGGGACACCCAGCAGATACGAGGCCACCAAGCACTTCCTGGTGTCACTGCGACAGCCAGAGTTGCCTGCCTTCAGATAAAGCTGGTGCTGCCTCACAGCTTCAGAGCAATGGGGCAGGGCTAGAATTTGGAATCGGGTGGGTGAAAAGGAAGGAAATTAAATGGCTTTGGGAAAACAAAACGAAACAAAGCAAAAACAACACATAAAGTTGAATCCAAAAGAGAAGAGAACAAAGAAATGGAGCTGAAGGAACAGTCCAGGAGCCCATCGCCTGGAAGCCCTGAGCTGGGATTTGCTCACAGTCAGAAAAGGCTTTGATTTTAGCAGGTACTTGTTCGTCTCCACGCGCATCAGAACCTCTCTGGCATTCAGTGGGGCTCACAGCACCCAGAGCCCCACTAAGCATCCACAAAGCCGCACCAAGGCTCAGCCTGCTTCTATCCCAGCCAGAAGCATCATTCCCTGCCAGCATCACACACCAGCACCTGGCATCTTCTCACCCGTTCCCCTAGGAGTGGAGCAGCTGCAGAGCTCACCTGAGCAGGGCAACAAAGCGCGGGTCACGGGCCAAGCTGGCGTCCAGTGTAAGAGAGAGGAAGGCTGGGCTTACCGCCCCGATGGGTTCCCGCAGCTCCAGCTGCAGCTCTGCCGTCTGCCTCGGCGGCACAGCCAGCAGCAGCAGCACCAGCAGCAGCAGCACCAGCATCCTTCCTCCTCCTTCTCACCTTCCTCCTCCTCCGGGCCGCTCCGCTGCCCCAGCACCACCCCTGGAGGGCGGGCAGCCCCAGCACCGCCCCGCAGCCGCCCGCTCCCAGTTTTCCCGATATGAAGTCACCCTCCGCCAGAACGAGATCAACCAGATCGCATCAGCGCTGCTGTTCCTAAACACACCCACGGCTCTGCCGGAGCGGAAGCATCAGCGACACTCCTCTTGGCATCACGATCACCAGGATGCTTCCAATTTTGGGGTATGGCACACATCTACCCTTTGCGGGGTGAGTTGCAGTCACTCCTACATCCATCCCATGGATGTTGCAGCAGCCACTCAGCCCTGCGACTGGAACGTGGATCCAATGATCCACGTTAGGTTTGGGATGCAATCCACGGAGAGCAGATGGTGGCAACAATGGGTCCGGTGCTTGCAGTCCCTTGCAGCTGCAAAGTAACACTACAGGTATTACATGACAATTAGCATCACTTATTAGGGCGTTTTCCACGTGGCATTAAGCACATTTTAAAATCCTGCACACAAAGGAAGATGAATACAGAAGTATTCAAAGTACTCATCAAAGTACAAGCAAAGTGCTTTACTGGGAACTACAGAGCGAGGGTGTGAGGGCCAGGATGTGCCTAAAAACCCTTTCTTAGTGCTAATGCTCCACACTGGCCCTGTCCCACTGCCACCACCCCTGCTGCACCAGAGTCAGTGGTGCCAGTGGAGGCACACAGCAGGAGTTTGTAGCAGTAACAGTGCTTTCTGGGAATTTCTGCAGCCCAACCACGGAAGTGCTGAGCTATCACCAACAGCAGCACCCCAGCTCTTCCTGAGCAAGAACCAGCTGACTTTTATGTGTGCAAAGGGAATGCAGAAGGGAAGAATAAACAGTGCAAAAGGCAAACGTCTCTTGTGGCATCACAGCATTTATGCAGATCAACAGAATTAGCGGTGTCAGATTAGTCTTTCTGTGTAAGAAACCTCACTGAAACAAAACTCAGTTGCAGAAGTAGACTATGTACTGAAAATTAGGACTCTTTAATAATTAAAACCACAGGCTGTGCTTCTCAAAGGCCTCCCGCATCATCCTCATGTCTCCTCACACTGTGTACCACAAATCTTTGTTTTCCAAAGCCAGGTAATTTATCTACAAACCAAAACAAAACCTCCACGTGCTTTGTATTCATTGGAACCTGCACCCCATGCCAGGCCCGTGGAAGCGATGAATGAAGCTTTCAGTCACAGGACGAAACGAGAACTGCCTATACAGGGCCAGCTCACACTGCAGCACCTTTCCAGAACAGAGACCACAGCAGTGAACCTGGCTGTAAGCCTCCCACCAGCCCCTTCTGGACACAGCTTTCTACAAGCCACACGCAGAAGCACACGTGTGGTGAGAGAGGGTTGCAAGGATTGCTCTTGGCCAGCAGGTTAGCTACCTTCTGTAAGGATTTATTGTATTATTTGTAAAGGATTAATTCAGAGGGTTAATTAATTCAGGGGATTAATGTAGTTTTCAAAATCCCTCAGTATGAGGTTACAAGTAAAACCATTTCAAGTGGGAGTAATAGCTGAGCAAACCAATAAGCCTTTAAAGCAGCTGGTTAGGTGTTGGAAAGAACTTACAGTTTAAGTTCTTGGCCTGGTTTAATATTCCAAGTATTCGGTTCCATTTATTAAAATTCCAAAGCCACTAGAAAAGGAGGTGAATTAACCTTTTTAGGCATTTTGCCATCAAAAGAAGGCTAACAGATTATTTACTTGTTACTCAAGGTTTCTCTAATGAAACAAGCAAATCAGCAGTAAAATACTACTCATCATTTATTCACCACCACCTTTTGAAGCAGTGTTCTATAATGCAGACCCAACTGTGATTTGATCACTCTTCATGTGAAGTGCTTTTACGTTATGTTTTACATAGCAGTTTGAAAAAGGAGCTCAACTTAAATGATTGAACATTTAAGACATTTTTAAAGCTGCTTTTATGAAACATACCTTCTTGCTAGAACTGCTCTTTTATGTGGCTTTCAATGTTCTTACTACTACAATTATCATTTACCTTTGTAGTCTCAGAAATTGACATGCCTTCTGATATTGCCTTGATATTCAAAAACCTTTAAATAAAATTTAAACCCTATCTGAAAGTCTTTTACAGAATCATCCTTAACAGTTCTCTCCTCAGGCATTAACAGAAACAGAATAGCCATTTGGTGTTCTAATTTGTTAAAAATAATACTTAGATGAGACAGTATCTACATTCCTGATGTGACTCTGGTATTTCTTCATTAGAGCTAAAACTCTACTTCTCATTCCATTAGCTTTCCCCAGAGGACAGGAACACCTATCAGCAGAAGTTTTAAAGTAGTTTGCTCACACATGGGTGTCCTAAAGGATGCTTATGATGCTACCGCATGACTTTTTACTGTGCTTTTTAAGCCAGCTATGAGCCATAGTTCTATGTAAATAAGTACATACCACCACTTAAGTCCAGCCCCCAAAGCATTCCTAGAGCTATGTATAAATATGGGAATTATTTAACAGCACATGTTTTGATTCTGGTCTGCAGAAGAGATTCATTATCAGAATTTTCTAATAAAGAAAAGTTTCCAAGAAATACTTTTAATTCAAAATTCACACAAATAAAATGTATACAAAAGATAATAAATATTTATTATATTTACAGCATGTGTACATAGGACAAAGTTAAAACCTAAGACACGCCGAAATACTTCAATTCATTATTATTTTTTTCATACTGAGCTGGTCACTAGGTTTATGGGATATCTGTAGGCACCTTTAGGAGTTCCTCTACTTCTTCTTGTAAAGCTTCAGCTTTTTCAGTCAGCAGCATCTGTAATAGCAATCAAATAATTAGGAAATTAAGACAATCATTTGCTATACTGTTAGGATTAAACATCAATGTTCCTTTCCAGGTTTCTATCTGGTCTTGAAAAATTAAATAAAACAATGCTGTTGCTCACAGGACTACAGCACACCAAGTCTAATATCTTCTTATGTATTATGCCAAGACCTTGTACTGTTCACTGTTCCAGATCAGCTACCAGAACATTTCTGGTCTTTGCTTCTCCAATGAAGAGAACTCTGGATTAATACCGGTCACTGCTGCCATTGCAAATATTCACAAATGCCTTTATTTCTAAACTGAATCTTCCACTTTCTTTTAATGTTATTCAAATATTCACTTTTGAAACTTTGAATTCCTCAAGTAGTTTCTTTTAACATACTTGCTTACCTTTGCAGATGAAACCATTTGTTTGGCTTGACGTCGTGACAAATGCTCGATCGTCTTCACCAGAGTTTCTGGGTTTGCATTAGCTAAGTGTGCTAAAGTTTTGTACCCTGCATTATAAAGCTGTTTAGCTCGTGCCTGTAAGCCAAAAATTGTGTTTTTAAGAGGCAATATTCTTTTTAAGAGGCAATTGTGTTTTAAGAGGCAATAAGAATTCTCAGTCCTAATCTCTGCGCCCACCTCAAACATTTATATATATTTTTTAATAGTGATCCAGGTTCCCTTTGATTCACCTTGCCAAGAACAGCAAGCCTAATAAGGACTGGCACTAGCAATTCAGAAGTACTGACTTAAACCTGAAAAACCTTACACAGTTCTAAGTAAACTATGGCATCATTACTTCCTCTGCACCTGCACAGTACTGTGTCTGCCAGCCTCATTTTTCTTTTGTCATGTTTTCTGCATTTGCTGTCACTGACACAAATCACTGCCTTATTTTCTTCAGAAGATCTAAATGAAATGAGAGCTTGTTGTGCCTGAAAAGTGTTGCCCCTATTTTCCTGCAACTTTGAATACCACCTCATGAACTTCCATAGAACTCCAGATAAGACTGCACTTTGCTGCTCAAAGCTTATTATTTTTTTGCTTTAGTCAATTCCATCTTTTCCTCTAGTTTTATACCAAGTCATGGCTGTTAGCTCACAAGGACGGGAGAGATTCTCTGGAATTTGACAGCTAAAATCAGCATGGGAGTATATATGATGCTTTTCTTTACTAGCTTGGTCCTGTTGTGGTATAAGGATGCAATGCAGCCAAACAGTATTTACTATACACAGTCTTTTTGGAGACATTTCTTTTACAAAACTTACAGTGATTGAACTTGTATATAAAGTTTAAGTCAAAATGCATTTCTAGGCTAGTTGTAAGAGCATTTAATAATGCCAAGGCTCTAATTGCCTGAGTAATAATTCCTACCAGATGGATAAGTGGTACACTGCTGTATGGGAACTGTTAAATCACGGCCTGAACCTCTGATTGATCACCTGAGTCAAGCACTGAGTCAGCCCTGGGAGCACAGGTGAAGGCAATTCAGCTGTGAGACTGGAAGGGGTGGAACCTGGCTGCATCTCTCCTAGACCCCATTTAAGGGCTGACTGCCCCTGAGGAAGGCTCTCTCTCTGGAGATTGCTCTTCGTGGAGTTTCTTGTGAGCCTACAACATCTGTGAGTACTTTTTATTTATCTCTGATTATCTTTCCCAATGTGATAATCTTAACAGCCTAACTTCTCTATATAACATCTGTGTACTTAATGATTGTACAACTGCCATCACATATTTGGTTAATCACATTTTTCTTCTCCTATTGTTAAGACACCAAGAAATAGAAAACTTTATCTGATGGCGTATATATATTCTTAAGCATCCAATAGAAAAGCTTACAAACAATGCATGAGTATTTAGTGATGTGAAGTGTCATATAATTCACAAAAAATATCCATTAAGTATCAACAAACCCTTTCTGTACTGTTTTGCAGCTGTATGCACAGCATGACTGATAGCTCAGAACCTGCCCTTGCTAATAACTGATGGGGAAACTATAGTTTGCTCTTTGGCAACTCAAAATTCTAAGGACATTTTCTCATTCACTATGGTAACCCAAATATTGATTCTATCAGTTTCCTACACACAAAGGTACGTGCATCATGCCTGTTCAAGATGTCAGTATCTGCTAGAAGTACCAGCTGTCAGTATAGTTTTAATTATGTCTTAAAAGCACCTTGATGAGAGCAATGCACTTCAAAAGCAATCTGTACAATGCAACTTCAGCAGAATCATGCTGTTCAGACTCTTCTTGCTCTTACAGACTTCAAGCCATAGAATGAAGACTTTTCTTCTCCCTTTGTACCGAATTCAGGCCATTTCATACAAAATGCATCAAGCTGTAAGTTTCTGTAGTTTTAACTTTTCAGTGTAAAAACTCACTGCCACCAATCTGCTAACAAGGTGATTTCTACAGTATGCTGGAATAGAAAAGACGTCCTTTTCAAAGGAGGTTCAGTAATGACTCACAATCCTGCACTCAGTTCCTGCAGTATCTTCCTACTTGAATAGAAGCCCTTGGATCAGAAACTAGTCACACTTCTCATCTGAAATACATGCACCAGCATTAGTGATACTAGAAGCTTATGTTCTCTATGTAACTTCCTGTAGTTCTGTGATAATCTTCTAACTTTAACCTCAGAATAAACTTGACCTGGGCTATGTTTTACAGTTGAGCACAAAGCTCTAAATTAGTTCACAAATAGAGCGTTTTCACTGTTGCTGCAGCAGCAACTGGAAGGAGAATATGATTGGCTCCAGCTCGCATTCCCCCAGCAGTCCCTGACATACCAGACTGTTGTGAGGTATTTCTATGATGCCAGATTTGTAATAAAAACTAGCCTGGTCTTCCAGAGATACTTCAGTGATAATAACATTTAGCACAAACATTTGCCTTTGTCCAAGATAGGTTTACTTACCTCTAGAACCCCTGCTACCTCCATCAGTGGAATGAGCTCTGTCTTAACACAGTATGTCAAGCGCTTAGTAAGTTCTGTCAGCAGGGCTTTATAAACCCAAAATTCCTCCAGTTCCTGCAGAGACAAGGACAATTAGAAGTCAAAGTAAAAGGCAGTAAGAAAGACAATAGGAAAACTCTTCTTGTTTGTTATTCTTCCAGCTTGTTGCAGAATTGCATCTGGGATGGTTGTGAAGGATGAAAAATCATTTTTTCCTTGGAAAAAGAAACAACCAAGGTAGCTCTTTTCTCACGGTGACATTCTACAACCAGAAGGCCTCATCTCACAAAGGCAAGCTCATAATCAACTGCACTTAATGACACTAATCACTGACCTCTAGAGTAGGTATTCTTGCATTTTCTGTCCATCAAGCTTACTGTTCATACAAGAAATAAGCAACATTGTACTGGCATGCTTTTCTTGACAATGTATAGTTATGCATAGGAGACATGAAATGTAATGTATGCATTAAGTTAAATGTAATAGAAGAAAATTTCAAGTTTTGCAAAGCCAATCAAGAGAAGATGCTAGGAGATATTTAGCACGCTACCTCACAGAAATGTAGAACACAAGAAGCAAATGAGGCAGCAGATGTAAGGAGATTCTGCACGTAGCCTCGGGACATGTTGAATTTCTCTGAGACGCTCCATATGTTGGTCTCTTTCAGTAGGGCATACAGGACAAATGACAGGTAGAGCTTGTTCACAACAGCACTGTCCACATTCTAAGAATAAAACAAGTTAGAACTTGGTACACCCTATGAAATTCACAATTTTCTGCTCATTCTTCAAGTATTGAGTCTTTACATCCCTATTCATTCAGTCTCTAAAACATGTATATGTTAGACCCAAATACATTAAACATTATGAAAACCAAGATGAGGTGAAAAGAAAGTTAACGAGTAAAAGAACAGTAATAATTACTTTCAGGGAAGTTATCTAGCATTTCTAAACAGTTGAATTACAAGACTACACTGTTGTCTTACATATAAGAAATCTCCAGCCTACCTTTCTGATGGCTTGACCAGATGCCTTTTTTGCAATAAAGCTCTCAGGTACCCCTACCATATCTGCTACTTTTTGCTCTGCTGAACTCAGCTGGTTGAACTAAAAGAAGATTGCAGTCAAAATCATTTCTTCATAACTAATTAGACATTAAATGTTACAAATCAGAATAGATCTAGACAATGTATGTACAGTATATTTAGATCTAATAAGTAATTAACATCAAATTTGTTTAATACGCACACTGCCTGCAGGCAAACAACTGATTTTGCTTTCCCTTCTCCTCCACAAATAAGAAACTAACATACTTTTTCACCTTTAACTTAACTGGTTTAAAGCCATGTATACAGATGTGTTCAGCTGTTAAACTTCTGGTGTATGTGTACAAAGGTTGTGTACTTATTTTTTGAAACGCATACACAGCTTAATAATTAAGGTGCACACAGCATCCCATTTTGTAAAAAACTTCAAGATGTATCAGTTAAAAACCCCAGAGAACTACCAGTAGCTCTTCTATATGCTCTAGTATTTTCTTCTAAGTCTTGCCATTTACTTAAACGCATCTGGAATTTAAGTTCTTCCCTGTCAGATGGTGATCAACGCTAGTATGGAGTTATATAAAAAGGGATCAGTTTCACCAAATATTTCAAAAATAAGTAGCTCCATGACCAACAAACAATTTTTTTTCCTGTACTCCATGCTTAAGAGTTGTTTTGTAAACTCTAGGGTAATTTTATACAAAATTCAGATGATTAGTTCTTATGAAACATGTTACTGAAATCTGAAGTCAGCTACTGAAAGTAAAACTGTGCTTTTAAATATCTGTCTCTAATATTTGAATACTGGGCTGACTTCTCTGCAGTCAGATCTGTATCTTCTTTACCTGTCAAACTGTTGAGTACCGCACATTAATAAACTCAGTTATACAGACTTTAGTGCCACCATGCTGCTGTTCCTCACTAAGAAGACAAAACATCAATGCACAAGACAAATTAGGTTCTTGAGGTAAAGAAAAGCATTTCTGCCCTGATTGAAAACATTAACATCTTTACCTTTTCATCAAAGCATTACTGTACTAATTACGTTCTGTATGTATAAACACACTCAAAATCCACTATGCAGCATTAGTATATGCCCCATCAATTTGCATTGTTTGAAATGCAAATCTCACCTGCCTCAAGTATATCATCCAATCTGGGCTGCAGTTGGAAACCACGTCATATGGAGTAGCTAAATAGAGAAGATGAAGACTGCTCTCAAGAACCAGCCCTTCCAAGCCTTTCCTCAGTTCGTTGTAAAGAAGATTACAGTACGACACGTCTATAGAGCCTAAAATAAGCAGACAATGCACAGCAATTTTAGGCATACAGAGTTTAGTGCGATAGATTCTCATATGAAGTCATCATTTTGGTTTTTCCAGAAAAGTTTGTTGGCAGTGCAATCTTAATCTAAGATAAAAGTGTAGCCCAAATAATCATTGTAATCTATCATTATTGGTAAAAAGGAACTGCAAAAAGTCTGTGATTGCTGGTTTCCACATACATTTTGTGTGCTTTTGGAACAATTGAATTATCTTCTTTTGAAGAAACTCTTGTAAGTTTTACAGATTGAAGCTATCTCTCAGTTTCATACAAGTGCTTTCCTTGTCCTACATGTTTATGCTATGAGATGAAAAAAATCATACTTTCTGGTTGTATAGTATTGATCATGGCCTGAACCTCTGATTGACCACCTGAGGCAAGCAATGAGTCTTCCACGGAGCACAGGTGAAGGTAATTCACTTGTGCTAACAGGAGGGGATGGAGCCTGGCTCCACCTCTTTTAGACCCCACTTAAGGACTGACTGCTGCTGGGGAAGGATCTCTCTCTGGTGAGCCTACAACACTGGTGAGTATTTTCATTTATTTTGATTATCTTTCCACTGTGATAATCTTACTAAGCCTAACATCTGTAACTTATTGATCCTACATCTTATCAAGCCTAACCTCTGTGTACTTATTGACTGTACACTAGTATACTTTTTACATTAGATTTGGACCACGTGTAATTTTACTTCCTTTCCCCATTAGTCTTCTAGTAGGCTAAAAAACAACGTTACTCACAATGCCTACTTGTAAAAATGACATTGTGAGTAATTTTCATTACAAACACTGAATCAAATTAAGTCATTAATTTTAATATAGTTCTGGTTTGAGTCTTCTTGTGATTCATGTTGTTAAAATTCATAGCCGTAACATTCAGTCACATAATGCTTACTCATTCTTAATTTCAGTCCAACACATTATTTAGTAACTAAATTAGCACTGGGCAAGCTTTTTTTTAATTGCCTTTTCAAAGAGAAGAGAGAAAACTACATTAAATGGAGGTAAGGCTGACATGAAAGGGTTTGTTGAAGAACAAGATTAATCCTACCTTTATATGTAGCTTTACCCAACAGTGTGATTGTTAGTGTACTTCTGGAATTTTGATCTTTTTCCATTATCTTTCCTTTTAAGAGTCCCTTTTCTATTAGATTTTCTAGTTCATCTCTAACAATCTCTGAGAGGTTCTTTTCTTTCAACAGCAGCTGCTGCTGGACACCCAGCAATGTATGGCACATAAAACTGTAGACTTCCTCTTGGGTAACTGCAATCTGTGTAAGATTTGGAAGCGATTAGATGTTTAAATGTGTCATCACACAAAAAAGAGCATGGTATTCAAAACAATTACTCAGACTATCATTTAAGTTGTTTATAGAGAGCTAAGTGATGAATAGAATAGACAGCTGATCATTGATCTGATGGGACAGCATGTCCATTTGTTTATTATCCTGGCTGTTCTATTATGTTCATTTGTTTAGACTGTTGCTAGTTTTTATTTTCAGAATCTAGCATCAGAAATTGAAGTATTAAGACACTGGAGAAGGCAGACATAACTTTGGCCTTGTCCACACTGGAAAACCATCATGTTGTGTCACTGCTTTTTAAGTGAGGAAAACATTATTCACAATTTTGCACTTCTTATTTGAAGGCAAACTGTGCTGAACCTAGCTAAGTTCAGCTGTTGAAAATATCTGGTTTTCCTACAGAATACAATATCTATTGCATCTCCCAAACACTTTAACTGTTCATAATACTTAAGTAATACCTTCAATCCAACCAATGATAGCAACAGGTACTGCATTCCCTTGGTGAACTCTGGCAGAAGATTGCTGTAACAATTCTCCAAAGGACTGGTTATTAAATCTCGAACCTAAAAGATCCCAAGAAATATATTGGTACAAAAAAAAATTATGGAGTAGTTTTAAACTGTTCTGAAGTACTGATACTTGTGATTCTGCTTAGAAACAAAGTATCTGTAAACATCTAGCATTTATAGCTAATGCGTGAAAACAATCCATGTATGACTAAAGCAATTAACTGGTATTTCATAAGTCAGTTACTTCAAACAAATTCTACAGAAATTAGGCTAAGGAGCTCATCTACTCCTCTTTATCTCACCAACTTAATCCAATGACTTAAATCACCAACAGCTTCAAGAAAGTTACCAAATGTTTGTCTTTTTCCTGCACTATGAGAATACTTTCACCAGCACTGTCAATACCAGCTCGACCAGCTCTTCCAATCATTTGTTTATATTGATTCTTCTTCAGGAACTCACTAGCAACATAAGGGGCTCTTAAAATCACCCTGTAAAAAGAAATCATTGGTAAGTTGTGCTTAATATTAAAATTACTATAGTTGCAATATCTTAAAAATGCATTCTCTAGATATGCTTCATGCTTTGCAATTAAGATAAGCAAAATTAATTGTACTTGTTTCAAAGAAAAAGTGTTCAACAAAACATCTAACACCTTCAAGTCTGAATCACAATCCATTTTAGTTACTTGCTGCAGAGCCTTTGTATCTTAATCAAGCACAAATAACATTGACCTTAAGTCAGCAATGCTAAAAACAGACCACATTTCTCTGTTAGGAAAATAAAGTTCTCTCCCCTCAGATGTGTTACTCAAACACACACACAAAACTGGATTCTTAACAAACAGTCTTTGGTCTTAAAGACCAGGGCAAGCCATCCCATCAATACCTGTGTAACGAGTGCTAGCATACTATTCTGGTAAAATATATTTAAACATCTTCTCCTTATAAAATAATTACTTTAGGACTTAAATATTAATTTGTAAAAGCATTTAAAAAGCATCATCACTTGCTCGTTATTACTGAACACTGAAGAAATTTCTCAATATAGTAGAAATTCCTTCATCCATTCAGGAAAGTGTTCCTCAACTATGCATTCTGAGAGACTTGTTACTGATAGATTTTTCCTAGATGATAACTTTGCAGTTTTAATTCTGTCCTAAGTTCAGTGTGTTAAATTACTTCCTCCTGAAATTTCCAAGTAACAGCTGAAAGATATTTAATAGAGCTCTGATATTTCCATTTAAGGTTTATTATTATTATTTACAATGTGAGAATGAAGCAACGTAATATTTTTGGTTAACTAACCTTCTGGCTGGCAGGTTGACTCCAGCAGCTAATGTAGCTGTGCAAGCAAGAAGGCACAGGATACCTCTAGAATATGCTTCTTCTATACTCTTTCTTTCATCATTTGTAAGGCCACTATGGTGATAGGCAACACCAAAAGGAATTGTTTGCCTCAGAACAGGACAGATGCTTCCATTTCCAATATCCTTTAGGTTCTTAATTAAGTCCTGTTTCTCTTTCTCCCTGTGAGCTCTGAATTCTCTTTGAGAACAGAAAACATTTCTTCAGATTTTGATCAATTAATAATCACTTTAAAAAAATTAAGGCAGACATCTACGTTTCCCTTCATTATCCATTCCTGTAACTAAATATGTGAGTTTGGATAAAGATTTGTTTCTGATAACTTCAGAATAGTAATACATAGGTAGAGACTGAAGTCACCCACAACTGATTTTTGTTGTTGTTTGGAAGCATGGGTATGGAAGACATCAAATATTGATTAGGTGCGTATCAGGCACATTAAAGACGAGAGAAGGTCAATATCAGCTTATAGCAAAGCTTATAGACATGAAAATTGATTCCAAGATTGGGAATTTGAATAATCGATGTAATTTCTTCCTACATCCCATTTGAACTTTGCTAGACTATAATTATATCAAATTAGACTTTTATCCAGTAAAACAAACCTCAACTTCTTTCGTATGTGAAACCTAGTTTAGTGTTTATATCCTCTAAGTAGAGAATGCTTGATACTTCCATATTTAACTAATGACATACATGACCAAATACAGAGTTATAGAGAGAATGTCTTTAAGTAGCTTGTGGAGATAAGTGCCAATAAGACAAGGCTAAATGTTTTTAGTATACTTTTCTCTTACTATGTTTTTTTAATTTTGTCCTCTATTTGTAAAATCTGCTAAAAAAACCCCCTTGTAAAACAATTTATTAATAAGCCTTGAGCAATTTTCTGTAATATATCCAGTTAATAGCTTCACGTAATTCTGTATATTCAAAACACCTCATCACCCAGAAAAAGCCACTTCCATACTAGTTAAGAGAAACCCCAAGTTCTAGCCATAATTCCATATGCAATAAAAAAAAATCAGGAGATAAAACATACTTGTTCAGATACTTGCAAACCATGGTAGCCACATTTTCACAGTTCTTTTTAGTGGGACAAAAGATTAGGCAGGAATATTTTGGAATAACTTCAGTAACCAGTGCAACGATGTGGTCAGGATCTGCTTTCTCCAGACTACTAGAATACTATCAACAGATTGACAAACATCATTTTTTAAATGTAGAATTTAATTCTTAAACTCAGCAAGTACTCAGTACCTGTTCTCTGCCTTCCCTAGGGCATTCTCCTTTTGTTTTAAGGTGACTTAAAAGACAAGAATTTGTAGGATGAACTCCCAACCAAACACTTCACAGTTTACTAAAAGATTCATATATCCATATAAAAATCAACACTTTTTTTCCTCCTCCTTAATATCTTTATCTGTATCACAGTAGCAATGCTGCTTGTGCTAGTGGCAGTATACCATCACTCACCACTCTTAACATTGAAGTGAATCCAAAGAAGTCAGTAATAAGCTTATAACAGTGAACACATGTTCTGTTATTTAAGAGTGATAGAGCTGAGAAAATCCACCCAAAGACTTGCGGCAGTTAGTTCTCTGGAATTTTCAAGCCCTTTACTACCCATATGGGAGAACATTGAAAAGAAAACAAACCAACCCCACCTTCTACTAAGAGCGGTAAAAATGTTAAAATACTGTTAAATATTTGATATTAAAAGGACCTTTTTCTCCTTAAGTTTGCTATTGTCTTTGTTATGTGCATTACAAGTCAACGATGTTATTTCTTCTGTGAAAGCACTGCAAAGACATCAACGAATAGTTTTTATATAATTATATAATGTTTTATAATCATAGTTCAAAGAAACTTAGATCTTACCTTGAAATTAAGGAGACGTGAAAAAGTAAAGCCATTTTCTGCTTTGCTGTCAACTTCGTAAATTGTATCTCTTATCTTTATGTATTCCTTTAACTCCACCTAGATTGATTTAAGCCAGAAACAACAGTCAAATTACCAAGAAGCCATTATTAATATGTAGCTGTTTTTTAGTAAGCATCATGCTTTCCTTAAATACATGCATGCATTTTTTTAAAAAAACAGATCTAATTATCTGCTCTGACAAAATAAATGTCTAATTAGCTAAGAATATGCTAATAAGAACAGTTAAGAATATCACAGTTCATAAACAGTTCTCATGATTGAAGACCACTAGCTCAGATATCACATGTATTACATAAACAATAATGATTTATTACTAGTTCATATATGTAAGTATATGTATGTACACAATACACTGTGTGGCAAATACTGAAAAAGTTTTTGTTAGTAGAAAAAATTGCAAGCCTTAGCATGCATATTGCTTTAATTTTTAAATTTTAATGTAAACACGTAGCCCATGTTAAAAGTCTGAACAGGGCTGCTATAATTTTAAAGCCAGAAACAATATTTACTGTTTTACAATATTTTGTGTACATACCGGTCTGAAATTTTTAGTATAGTACTCTGCTTGCAGGAACTTTTGCAGGTCTCCAACATTATTTAAAGTTGCACTCATTCCAACAATGTGTGTATCTTCTGTAAAACACAGGTTGAAATGAGTTTATTTCCACGGTCACCATTTTAAACACTTTGCTCAATATTTAACTCATAAGCCTGCTTATCCATTATTAGCATTTACTTTTAAGTGCCAAATCAGCAGGTGTCATGGGGATGTAGCTAAGAAATATTGCCTGAGATGTGAACATAAAAAAGGAAATCTTCTCTATAGAGATGTTTAATTGCAATGGCAAAAGGGCTCCTTATGAAGAAATGAAAGATGTTTGACAATGCTCAGAAAAATATCAAGAAAGCTTCAAGAACACTCAGCCCATCCTTATGGGGTAAAACAACTCGAGCAATCAACACATTTTCCAAAAGCAGCCAAGACAGTACAGATCTAGAAAGCAAAATCAAGGTGATCTCTCTACAGGTGATCATAGAACAATATTTTAGAGACTGACTTACTACTAGCATAAAGTATTTTTGCGAGAGTCATTTCCAGTGTTGCTCCACGACTTCCCTCACCAATCATATGCAACTGCAGACCAGAAGAGAAAGCAATCAAGATTACTAGTGGGTTACAAATGTTCCCACAAATACAACAGTATATTTCTAAGTAATTTTGAGGTGAGTGTCTGTGAAGGCTCCATCTAGAGATCTACTTGGTAAACTGACATGCTAAGCGTCTTCTCTAAGTATTGCCTTAATTAATATGTATTTAAGAACCACAGGACAAAAGATCCAAGCAGCTAAAATTTGCATTCCGTTTAATTAGATCACAAGTGTCATGGAAATAGGATCTCTTGCAAGTACAGAATTGGCATGGAAATGAAGCAACCTAAACTGACCCTGGTCAACTTATTCTTAAGAAACACGTGTTAGAGAACCTAAACAAATCTTTTCTTAGTAGGCAGGTGCTACCAGAAAAAGCCCAACTTATTTATTAAGCCTTTTCACATTTAGAGAAGTTGTGTTTAAATAAGGTGAGCCTGGAGCATTCCAAGAGTTGAACATCCAGTTTTACACATTACATATGTGATTCAATCCCATAGTTAACCTTTAGCAGTACAACTCAGTCACATTACTAAAAAGCAGAGTAACAGGTAATTCTCAGTGAAATGTGATTTCGTTTTCCCTCCAGTATACCAGCCTTCAGATGCCAGGATACCAAATTCAGGCACGCAACATGCATATGCAAAAACACATTCCACACAACTCAATATCACTTTTTAATTTTTGTTTCTTTGTAGAGCCAACCTGAGAAACAGTTAATTTACAATTAACCACTCACACAGTAGATATGTTAACGCAGTCTCTGGGACAAAGAATACTTAAGTCAATGAATAAAAATAACATTCATTGTAACAGGCACTGGTTACAGATCAGTTTCCTGATCCCAAAGTACCAATGCGATAACAAAGTTATACTATTTGTGACATGGTAAGCCCTGGAAACTAAACCAATGAAATAAACTAAAGCTATTTATGGAAAATCTTGTGACCTACCTCATCTACTACAACTAGACCAAGGTCACTGATTCTATCTGTTTCAATTAAAGAATTCACAAGAGCGTGTCCTTTTTCTATGGTAGCAATATAAAGTGACTTTTTTATTCTTCTCTTGATGGGTGGAAATCTTCCCTTACTTCCTGCATATTCTTCAACCAGGAAACCTAATTCTATCCCAAAGCTTGATAAACCCCAAACCTGTAAAAAAAAATGCAATGTCAGTTGGAAAACAAACTTGTGCTCATTCTAATTTCAGACCTGTCTCAATTACTCAACCATGCATGTAACCACCTTATCTAAATCAACTGCGTAATGAATACGTTCCCTAGTCAAAATGCAAAAGCATCCATAAACTTTATCAAACTGTTCTCTAACTTCATTTTGAGTTAGTCAGAGTAGCATATGTTTTTATTACAGTGGTACTTTGCCAGAAGGGTTGACAGCAAAAGACATTGATATAAGAACAAAAATACGGGTGATGCTGCAGAACACTATCGTTTCAAGAATTTCCTATAACTCAGCATATTGAAGTGATAACCACAATATTTTATTAGAATAAAATTGAGTCTTAGAGCAGCACCAAAAGGCAAAGCAACTCATTTCCCCAAATGTTTTCATGAAAAATACAGTTACCTAATGCTACTGCTAAAACCAGTCCTACAACAAGGCACATTGCAGAAGATGCGCAATACCAAGAACTTTACAGACCTTTTCTTGGACAATGGCAACATATGGCAGGATCATCAGAACATCCTTCTGCCTGCAGAGTAATTCTTGGAGAATTAAAATTTCAGCAACAAGTGTTTTTCCACCACTAGTTGGTAACGAGTAAATCAAATTCTTCCTCTGCTGCAGAGATTTTAATGTTAAGCAATCATGCTGCCATTCTGCAAAATTAAAAAAAAATTATTGCCAATCCTTTTAAGGGTATGTTCATCCCCCACAAGCCTCTTTGCCTATACTGTGTAAAACCCATCAATTCAGCGTTCAAGAGTTTTCTTCAGTTAAGTGCTACAAGTCTTACCGTTTTCTCAGATCTCACAGAAGAAAATACTCCTGTAAGCCACATCCTCCTCCTCCACACTGCTGAAAAACAATTCTCTTCTGATGTAGCTTAGCTACTATTACCTTAACTTTCTTATGTTTCCTCCTCTGGAGATCCAACACGACTTAGGCTTTTCCCTTCAATGCAACAAGTAGTAGTACATTATCCTACTTTTGCACTTGAAAATATTTTAATTTAAATGTTTAATTTCCATAATGGACAGTAATTCAACCATAAACAAGTAACTTTATACCATAATGGATAAAACAGAAAATACTTATACTACAATTGTTTGCTTTGAAGAACCCATAAGTTCTATTACCATAAAGTGTTTCAATGCCCCGAAATTGCCTGAGGAGATGTTTAACTTTACTGGGTAATCCATAAAATGGGCCTATATCAAAAGACGATGATTCAATAGTTTCCCTAGCAACAGAAATCTCTTCAGATAAAATAGCTTCTTTAAGCTGCTTGGTCTTTGAGACCTTTGGAGTCTGGGCTTTGGCATTTCCAGTCATAGCGTTTTTCAGATGATCTTTAAGACTCACGCTTTTACATGAATCAGACCTAGAGTCTTTGGAAGATTTTGTGCTTCTGTTCTTGTGTCCGGAATCAGGACACGGAGATGACAGACTCTGGATTTTGTCCAAGGAGGAATTCTTCCACTCATCCATCTTTTCTCTGCCTGCAGATCCTTGGGAATGAGAAGAAAGCTCACCCATTTTCTCCAAATACAGAAGTTGTGATGAAAGCAATTCATCAAAAACAGAATCGTTGAGGTCTTCATTGGTGTCTCCAGCATCATTTTCATTCATTTGGAAGCCATAACGTTCATCCACTTTATGCACACTACTATCTTCTGTAGCATACAAATTACCTTGCTTGCTTCGGTTCATTTCTGACTGAAGATTCCCATGTACAAACTCACCAGCTGCTTTCATGTCTATACCCTTTTCCTGGGGGTGCTGGTGCTCTGCATCAAGAACTTGAGCCAACAAAGAATCACTTTCATGGAAGATGTCATAGTCATCAAACATATCCTCTTCACTATCATTGTTACACTGTGAAAACAGAACAATAACAGAATTAACACTGCAAAGTAACAAGCTAGAAAAACCTTGGCAACCGAAGCATAAAGTGCAATTCATTTAACTGTTCTGCAATTTATCAAGCAATTAATCTGCCTTTTCACTTTGTCAGTGAAAAACAGTTCAATTTTAATGCAACATGTACTTGCAAATGAATGAAGTGCGGCACAGAGTCAACGAGAAGATTTTTCTGAGGTTCCTAAGCCCGAACACACCCCCTGCTCAGATGCTTCCCACCACCACCGCCTCACTCCGGCCCGCTTCCCACGTCCCAGCCACCACCTCCGTACCGGGGGCTCGGCGAGGGACCCCTCATCCCCAGCACTGGGTCTCTTGCGAGCCAGCGGCGAGCAGGCGGCCCCGGGCCGTGCAGGGGGGTGGCTCCTTTTGCGATCGGAGCTGATGCGGCTCCTCCTCCGCACGGCGAGAGCGGGCTCAGCCATGAGAAGGGAGCCGGGAGACGTCAAAGCCCCACCGGGGCTGCGCGCATGACGGCCGGCAACGCCACGAGGCACCCAGCCCCAACGTCGCTTCCGGCACAAGAACAAAACAAACTGTACCACGTGTCATACGCGCAGCCAATCGCCTGCCTCCACTAGTGCAGGCCGCAGCCCCATTGGCCAGCGGATCGTATTTCCGCTTGGCTGAATGATGTGGGGGAAGTTGCGCGCAGAGGGAGGCGAGAGAGGTCATGATGGCGGCGCTGGCTGTGCGGAGCGGCAGGCTGTGCTGCGGATGGGTGCCGGGTGAGCGGGCTGCGCGCTGCTTCTTTGCCGTGTGTCTCTGCGGTGGCTTTAGGCTGCCCTGTCGAGCTGCCGCTGACGGTGTTGTCCCTTTGCTGTGCAGCCTTGATGCGGGAGAGGCCTTGTCGTCTTCAGCACCAGGGAGCAGCGGTCCAGTCTGACATGGTAAGGGTTCCTCATCTCGCTGCCAGGTGTGCCGTGGCCGCTTCCTGGCAGCTACACGGACTCCCGTATCAGTGGGTGAGCTGGTCAGACAACAGAAACGGAAAGGAAGATAGCATCTTGCGCTGTGCCTGCTGCTCTCGTGATTGAAAGATACGTTGCTGTATAAGTTACTGCGTTTATCGCTCTTTGTCACTGTTTCTGAAATCAACTACTAAGCGCTAATAAGTGCCCTATATAAGGAATAGCCTGCTATTATTAATGTAACTCTTCTGTGCTGTTTCAATAGCTCACACCTAAAGAAATGTGGCTTTTTTTTTTTTTCTGGACTGCAGAATAGTTTCAATTGGAAATGGCCTCACAGCCTACCCAGCCCCAACCCTTTGCCATGGGCAGGGTTATTCCCCACCAGCTTAGGCTGCCTAGGATCCCATCGGATCTGGTACTGAATACCTCCAGAGATAAGGCATCTGCAGCCACTCTGGGCAGCCTGTGCCAGGGTCTTACTGCTCTCTTGAGTAAAGACCTTCTGCATTATATCTAATCTAAATCTCCTCTGCTTTAGTTTTATGTCACTTTGCTTGTCCTACTTCTATCAGCTCATATAAACAGTCTGTTTGTATCCACCTTTCAAGTGCTGGAAGGCTGTAGTGAGGTCTCCCTAGAACCTTCTCCATGCTAAGGAAGCCTAACTTCTGCAACCCCTCTTTGCATGGGAGGGGCTCCTTTTGGTTTGAAGGCATTCTCTTTTTCCTGAAGATCTATGTGAAATCAAGTGCAAGCTGACTATTTTCTTGCAAATTTAAAACATTTTAGCTGTTGTCTAATTACAGCCTATAGAAATGGAGAATCCATACAAAGAGCCTCCTAAAAAGTGTATCTTATGTGGAATAAATGTGGACTACAAGAATGTGCAGGTGAGTGCCTTGAAAATGTATGTTTATTAATTGATCTATAGCATTCAAGGGCTTGGGAACAGAAGTCTGAAGTTAATACTGAATGATTAATACCGATGTTTAGAGGATCTATAAAACTGAAGTAGTGTGACTGATAAATCTAGTAATGTAACTAGTTGCTTCAAATCTCTAGTCCTATTAAATGTTCAATTCTCATTCTACTGTAGAGTGGCTTAAGTGATAGGATATGTGGAAGGTTCTGTAAGAAACAGGTCCAAATACGAAGATGTTAAAGTTTTTTTTTACAAAGCAACCCTTACACTCTTGTCTTTGCTTTCTAATAGCTTCTGTCCCAGTTTGTTTCTCCATACTCTGGCCGCATTTATGGCAGGCATATAACAGGTATGTGGAATAGTATTTACTGTTCAATGTTGATGCCTTCTAGAGTCTAGTTCACTTATCAGATATGTTTACAGAACTGGATATTACTGGTTGTGCACATCTTGAAATGTTCATGTTAACTAGTAGCCTTCATCAAGAAATGAGAATATCCCTTAAGTAATCATTTTTTAATCTTAACCATAGAAAGGTATGTAAGTGTGCATACCTTTTTGTAAGAAGGCTTTGTCAAGCTAGAACAACTTGTGACTGATAAAACTTCCTCCTTAAACTAATTGGTGAATTATGGTTGAAACCAGGAAGCTAAAAATAACTTATTTGTTTAGGCTTGTGTGATAAGAAGCAGAGGGAAATTTCAAAAGCCATAAAAAGAGCTCATATACTTGGTAAGTACTGTTACACTTCAGAGTATTTGGTAAATCACACTTATCCTTTATTTAAAAAGATCCTCCACTTTATTTTCTTACAGGATTTATGCCAGTTATGTTTAAGAACCCATCATTTCTTACAGACCCCAAGATTTGTAATGTTAAGTATTGAGAATAACGTACTGTAAAGAAATAAAAATAAAACAAAGTCATGTTTAATATTCTCTACTGGTGTGAGTAGCTGGAATGGTTTTTTGGCTCAAAGCTTGTTCAGTGGCATTTATCTGAGATGTAACCTGTTCAATAAGCTTTTGTGGTTAGTGATTACTATCTTCACAGTGAGAAGAGAAATACTGGTAGGTGACCAGGAGAAACCCTTTTCAGCTGTTGCTCTTTGTGGGCATTCAATCTGATTTGTGGGGGTCCTCTCTGAGGAGAGGACCACCATGCAGTCAGTGTGCATACCTAGCAGTCCACCGTGTGACAACTGTGTGTTCAACTGCTGATTACCCAATGGGAGGGGGATGTGCTATGCATGTGCTGTTGCCCCGATGAACAAAATATAAGTACCCCTGACAACTAAAGGAAGCTCTGAACCATACAGAAGTGCCCCCTGGCAGCCAAACTTCCACTGTGAAGAGGCTAAAAACCCGAAGAGTTCTGAGGTAGAATGGGTACCCTCTCTGCCAAATTGCAGCTGTGCAGGTCAATAAGATGTTATTGACAAACTTGCTGCCTTCCTATGGACCAACATGTGGTGTTCTCTAAGAATACAGTGCACCCCTTAGGATAGATACTGAGTTGAGAGGATTATCATTCTAGACTGTTTACCCTTGGGGAGTGTAAGGAGTGAACTGATTTGTTGATAATGTTTTCCCCCTAGATGTACAGACCACTAAACTTATCCAGAGGTCCTGCTGAAGTTCATTTTTCCCTTCCATTTCAGAAAGGGTCAATTAAGTACCAGATAGCTAAGGATAAGTAAAAGTATTAAAAACCTTTGTTTTATATAAACAGCTATTTGTAAGGTACATTTGATTTGATGTTCTGCATATCACCTTCTGCTGAGGAGATGCTTATTGTTGGAGTGGTCCTGAAATCTTCAGCAGCAGCTTGAAATTCTATCACCGAGGCATTAAGTGAGACTATTGGAATGCTAACACAGTTAGCATAGTTTTAGAACCCTGAGATAGAGAATACAGACTTCACTCTGCAAGGCAAAATTAAGGAATGTCTTCTAGACTCTGCTTGACTTAGGCCAAAAAGGATTTGAGTATTTAAACATACATCTTTGTACTTTACAAGAACTCAGTAAGCTATTTCCATCCCTGCAGTGCAGTAATTTATGTCACTTAAATATGCTGGCAATTGCTTTTTGTACAAATACATCTGGGCAAATCATTAAGTGATCAGAAAGTGGGAGAGTATGAATATTCATTTGTATCTTTGGGATTTTCCAATGCTTCCTCATCTGTTTCAGTGCTACTCAGTGCAAGCTTTGTTTCTTGGTTGCTGTCCTCTTCATCTTGGCGTAGTTCTTGGTCAAGTTGCAGTGATCTTAATTTCTTAAATGATTTTGGTCCTGTTGTGGTGTCTTTGACTTTGCGCTTGGTTACTAGTTTTGTTTCAGCTTCAGTGAAGTCCCTTTCCTCCACCATGAGAGTCAATTTATCCATGATACTAATATTATGGTCAATCTTACAACAGTTCTTAGAGATCCTTCCTTCGAAGGAAACAATACATGTCTGAAGTCCAGAATTGGGGAAAAATGTTTTCAGTGCCTGACAAAGCAAAACATTCTCCTTTGGTTCTTCTAGGTGATCTCTGTTCCCTCCTGAAAAACAATGGTTACAGACCCTCTTGTATACTTCTACCAATACTGCTCTGGGTTCCTCAAGTTCACAAGTGTTCTTTTTCCATCAGTGAAATAACTTTGCTGTCTTACCAGTGCTACCATTGGACATAACTTACCCGAAGAGATCTTGTGTTGCTTTTTTCTATTGATTTCTTCTTTTAATTGGCTCACCTCTGTTAGGAGTTTCTCTACAGATCGTTCACTGACTTCTACATCAGAACATATTTTCTGGAAAGAAAAATCTCAGTTGAGATCAGCTGCATTAACAGAAGTAGAACTTAGTTTTAGCAAAGCCTGTAAAGCTACTGACTTTCTGATATTGGTAATAGTATTAAAAAGCTGAAGTAATGAGCTTGAGGTTGGTTTTTGGAGATGAGAACTTCAGCCTTGTGTTGAGCGAGGTGCAATGGCTTTTACTTGTCCTCGCCTGCCCAAAAGAGTGCTAACAACTAGAGATGATAATTTCCAGAAATAATCCTCTTTAAAGAATTTCTCAGTACATGTGAGTTGATCTTTGAAGTTTATTAAGGATAAACTTTTATTTGCAACTGTTATGTAGAGCAAAGAACTTTCTATGTTGCACTGTACCTCCAACTTGGTGCAGGATACCAAATTACCAAATGCTTTGCTTGACTGTTTGGTACTGCTGGAGATGTCTATGCTGCGGGTATACTTAACTGACCTTCAGTTCCTCCTGCAAGGTGGCATACATCTCATTTATCTTGTGAACCTCTTGTAAGGATCCATCTTCATAAAAGAATTCTGACCTGTGGAAAAATTCAATTGTATAACTGAAAATTGATTCCAGCAGATATCGATGAACATTTGAAAAGAACTTCATTAAATAAAGAAGCATTCTAGGTTTTCATTGTTTTGTTTTAGGATTAGCTATTAAGTCAGATTTTCTAAAGCTTATTTTATGTAACTTCAAGAGACCCCTTTACTGAAGATGGTACTGACTACTGGTTGATGCATAAAATTGTAAGGGGGGGAAAAATGACCTGGACTTCTAGTTTGAAGTAAGAAATAGAGTATGAATAGCTCTTGTTAGGCTAACAGTCTGTACTATTCTTTAATTCTAGCAATAGTATTGCATATCTCTTGTCACCAAGACTCAAGGTAATCACAACTGGAAACAATACTTATGTAGGCTGGTGCAGTGCTAGGTGCTTATTTTGACTGTTCTCACTGCCAATACATGGATGAACAAATTCTAAAGTCCTTTGTAAAGGGCAAAAATTACAGGAGCAAGTCAGGAAGTGAGCAGAGTGCAGCTGTATCACTACTTTGAGAACTTAAAAAAAAAAAACTTCATTTAAAGAAAGCAGCTATGTTAACCTTACTGGAAAGCTTCAGATGCCAGTACGTAAGGTTTATATTGTACCTGTGTTGTCTTATTGCTCTCACAAAGCGGGAAGATGCACAGGAACCAGACACTGTTCTGTAACCTTGCTGTTCTGCCATACCCAAGTTGGTAACAACTAGAGGAACTTTCTGAAAAAGACTTCAAGAGCATAAGTATGAGAAAGTGCTGCATTAACATTTAAGCATACCTTTTCAGTATTTCAATAACCCCTCTCACTGGGCACCACAACCAGAGGTGCACAGTATAATTCTTGCTGGATATCACACACAGGTGACTAGACTTTGAGCAATAGTTAAGTATATGGTTTAAAACTGCTTTTGGATGTCAGGCATGCTCTAATGCAGTTATTTTCTTGTTAAACCTGGTCACTTAACCTGTCTCAATAGCTTCATAAAGCCTACCAAAAGTTATAACTAAAATAAATGAGTCCTAATAGTAACTCAATTACACCCATAAAAATAAAAAAGTCAGTCAAATCAGGTTATTTAACAGCTCTCTTAAAACTAGAAAACAAACTGATTACCCTTCTTGTGGCCGGTGTAAGGCATGTTCTAGCCTGTAAGTTGAACAGCTTTCTGTCATCACACTAGAAGTTAATAGAAGGAATACAAGGCCTTGGTTTGATAGGTGCGACTGCAAGTTCTTATGTAGAAGTCTTTCCCGGAATGTCATGATCTGGTCTGTGTTGCGTCTGAATTTGTACCATCCTATTACACTCTACAAACAGAACAAAGTTTATCAGTACTGCTCTTAAACTACAATGTCTGTGTATTTCATAATGGAGCAAAGTGGGAGGTTCAGTACAAAGGCATTGATCTAAATTGTTCTGTGTACATATTTAAGCAGATACTTAACTGTAAATGCCTGGAATGCCTAAGACTATTTTCTAGTACAACAGCATCTCCTGCTCTGGAATCCACTGAAACAGTTTTCTGAGGCTATACTCAACCTGGAAGTTTGCAAATGTGGTTTAGCTACTTAGCCACTTGCTGCTCTTCAGCTTATACTTTCCTCTTGAGAAATGTTCTTCTACAGAGAAGACAGTATGTGAACTTGCTTCTGCTGAAATAAGGGAGTGAATTGAAAGTTGACCTCAATTGATCTCAATCTAGGAGTCAGTGTAATTGTTTTTGGATGTTGAAAAATTTCACTTAGGAAAAATTAAAGATTGATGATAGAACCACAGAATTGTTCAGGTTGGAAAAGACCTTCAAGGTCATCAAGTCCAACCACAGACTAGCCATACTACCCTAACTCTAACAACTCTCTGCTAAATCATGTCCCTGAGTACCACATCCAAACAGTTTTTAAACATCTTCAGGGATGGTAACTCAACCACCTCCTTGGGGAGCCTATTCCACTGTTGTGGCAAACCTTAGTCAAAGATGACCTAAATTAATAGTATTCTTTAGGGGAGCTGTCTTGACAAGCAGTATATTGGAGTAGATGGGGGGGGGGAGGGGAAAGAACCAGACAGAACAACCCCCAAGAGTTGGGACACTCCCTTGGCATGTATTAGATTTGAAAATACCTTCTTACGGCCTGATAGTATTTTCTTCAGGGCTGGTTCATTGAGTTCTCCTGCAGAATTATAAAAGCTAGAAGAAAATTATGACAGTTAAGACTTTTGTTGTAAAGTACCTCTCTGGCAATGTTTGTATTTATTAATTCGTAGAAAGACTGCAGAGGGAAATCATGCTGTGATTTTCCTCTCATCAGGATGTAAATCTGCAAGACTGTGTTCCTATTTACAACAGAACTTGATAAATCAGTCTGTGAAATGACTCCTGATGTAGAACTATCAGGTGTTCATTCTGCCTCAGGACTCTATGTTTCTATTTTCTGATTGGGTGAGGGGTCAGGATATGCTATTTTAGAAAAGCAATTTTTTTTTTCTTTTTTTTGCAGCAGACTGACATCATTCTGTAATTCAGATAGTTCCACAGCTCACTAGGGTATGGTGTACCACATTTCTACTTTACATAAAGAGATACAAGCACAAGCAATACGCATAGAACTAATATAAGAATAACAAGGCTTTTAGCATCTGTATTTCTACAGAGATGACACTGTATCTGTTATTGTATCTTGGTGATTTTCTCAGACATGCATTACAAGTTAAACCTAATTTTAACTCAACAAATGATAAATATTAACTTTTTCTGCATCTTAAAATTTTCTTACCTGAACAGCTGGTAGCATGGAATATGTTTCTGTATATCTGAAATGAGAAAGCAATATTACTTAGTCTATCAGCTCAAGATGTGCATTTTTCTGTATGCTGTCATGAGAATTGTCATAAGGAAGAGGAAGAACGTTAATGCTGCATCTTTGAATCAAACTACTTGTCTGCTTAAAGGAAATCTTTAAGAAAGTAAGTCTAACCCAAATTTCTTTCCAAGTATAAAGAGGAGCTACTTCTATAAGTTATTTTTGATACATTTTTGCCAAGTGGAAAATCAAATTTGTCACTTAATTTTCCCCTTCCTTGAGTACAGAATTAGAATACAATATAATATCACAGAATAGTAACTTTGGTTATGTTGCAGCAAAGCACAGATGCTGCTAGGCAGGGAAATAAAGCTGGAGAACAGGGTGCGTGAGAAGAATGGGGTAACTACCAGTGAAAAGAGGGTAAGGGCTAGCATTCAGAATCTTCTTCTTTTCTCATTGTCTCCACAATTGTTGTTGTTACAAGTTTTCTAAAGTCAAGCAAATAAAACAATCAAAGCAACCAAAAAGAACCCCACAAAGTTTGGAGCAACTAATAGTGCCCAAGAATTTGGGTAGTTTGATCAATGGCACCACAATTTCCTCAGATTTTGGGCTCAGTAGTGAGATTCAGTGGAGGAAAGTTAAACCGAGGTAAAACTGAAAAATGAGATATGACTTCTCTGTTGTCAGTAAGGTTGGAAAGAAGGCATGCATTACTTTTTTTTTTTTTTTTTTGTATCAACTGTTTTGAAGGAATAAAGTTAAATTTATGTATGCATATATTCTTCTTTAGGGCTACTAGAATATACATATCTGCTCCCACTGCAGTTCAGATTTTACAGGAAAATGCTCCTGCCATCTGCTCAGTGAAGTACATAATTTGCAACATCCACAATATTTTATAAGTTTCAAGTTCTGTATTAAGCATGAATGCATTAAAGTTCACTTGACTGTACCAAATTTCTGCCAGGCAACTGCGCTTCAGGCAAAGTAGCAATGCTCAAGGAGCTAGCAGCTTGTGTTTGTTAAAATTTATCCTGTTCAGATTAAGATTACTAATTTTTTAGCAATTAAATGCTGTAAAATAAGCTGTGTGTGCCCAGTTAGACGTGAATGGGCAGCCTAGGATCTAGCAGTTGCATGCAGTTACAGGTGCAGTCACAGCTGTCCCGGCAGCAAGCTTGCTATGAGAAATGAAGATGCACTGACCGATTGTATAAACCACTTCCACATCGTCCATCTGTGAGTCCGTGATGCTGTTCTTGGCCTCACCTTTCACATCTCCAAGGAGAAAGCCTTCCTTTTTCGGGAGAGAACAAAAGGTCACGTTAACTGACGTCTAACAGGAGTTGGTCTTAACCGTAAGCAAGCACCTTTGAGGTGAAGAGTGCACGGATCTTTTCAACGGCGCGGGTTCTCTTTCATTTTTAAATGTATGCAAACACTTAAAGCAAGAAGTTGGGCCGCGTTCTCAGGCGCTCACGAGAAAGGGCGCGGTGTGCGGCTGTCCGCGTGCTGCCTGCTTCCGAGCCCGCAACTTTTATCGGCCCCGGCAGAAGCGCTATGGCAGCCGCGGCACCGCACCGCCTCTTGCCGCTTCCTCCTAGCTTTAGCTAGGAAATAAAAAGCAACTTTCCGGCGTCGTTAGCGGCGAAAGCAGCCGAAACAGCAGCGGGAACCCTGCCGAAGGGCCGCGGGGACGGGCGAGGCGCGGCCCTGCGTTGGGGCACGGCCGAGCCGAGTCTCGCGTCGCCGTCGGCGGGGCTCCCCGCCGGCGGGCTGCGAGCTGCGACATGGCGGCCGAGCGCTGCCCGCGCGCGTGCACGGCGGCCGCCCCGCCCGGCCGCCTCTCGCCGCCCGCCCCCGTCCCGCCCGCGGCACGCACCGTGTCCGAGTCGGTGCTGAGGTGCTGGAAGGCGAGGGCGCCGAAGACGAAGCCCGAGAGCAGAGCCGACGTGCTCTCGCCCTCCATGCCCCCGACAATGGCGGGCCGCGCCGCGGCGGCGGGAGCCCCCAGCGGTCGCCGGCGGCAGGGCAGGGCTCGGCACGACCCGTCCGTCCTGTGCCGCGCCTTGCTTTACCTGCGGCCGGCGGTCTGTCGGCGTGGCCCTCCGTGAGGTCCGTGCCGACCTTGGCGCGTTTCTGCCGCCCGTCCCTTCGCCTTCCCACTGTAATGAGTGGATGAGGGACGCCTGTTCCGTGCAGGGGAGCTGGACTAAGTGGCCTTTAAGGGTCCCTTCCGACTCAAATGATTCTACGGTTCTATGAAATCAAGTAATTCCCGAGTGTGAATTCCTCCCTTAAAGGAGAAACAGTGCCATTACTGAGGAAGGCAAGTTAGCAGGTGGGTCCTGAGAGCAAACCAAGATGTCCTGGCTGGACTGGACTTCAAGTTAAAGCATCAAAACGGCGGTGAAACAGGACTGCTTGGGTCTCCTGCTGGGAGTGCGGGTGGAGCAGGCTGTATTCCCAACTGAAGAGTAGGAAACGTGTGTCATTCCACCTCACAGTGTGTCCTGGCGCAGAGTTGGCAGAGCTAGCATCCGCAGAAGGAAAACCACCTGCCTTTTGAAACAGGGTATGCTGCTGTGAGTGTCTGGAGATGCACTTCTATGAATCTTCTGAGCTAATAACCTCAGGAATTCTAGTAAGGAGACAATGAATAACGTAAAGCAACTGTCTGACAAAAGCACGTTGCACCACTCCTCATGGTATGAACCGAGTCCGTGCAGTTTCTGTTTTGAATTGTTTCGATGACCATATTCCCTTTAATATTTGCAGTAACGTTATCTTTCCCCCCACATTCTTAGCAGGTGTTCTTGATCAGAATGCAGCTCTAAAAGCCACCTGAGGAAGGGAGAGGTGGAAGTTATAGTGTTTGTAGAAATGAGATAGAGATCTGTTGTAAAGGCCACCAGGGTTTCTTCATTTCAGGAAAAGAAATGCTTAATTTTGTTTTTCATCAGGACTGCACGTAAGCTTATTATTTGCTTTTTGTATAAGTAAAAAATGACTTTTTGCATAATATTTATGTACCTGCAGTCTCTCAAGGGGTGTTTCTCCTGATTTGGGGGTGTCACATGTATTTTTATCTATTCTTATCTTTCATTAGAAATGAATGTTTTTAGTGCATTTTTTCCCTTTAAACCTGTCAGCAAAACTTAGAAGAAGAATGGCTATTTCTTACATTCTTGGATTTAAATAAAATTAAGTATATTTAAATGAATGCAAATGGTACTTATACTCAGGAGAGGAGAATCTTTGCACTTCTTACCTATTCTCACAGTGAAGAGAAGAACTGGCTAAGTGTTTTTTCTTTTCCTACCTCAACAAGCATATGAACAGGGGCTGACAAATTCTTCAGGTGATACAAAATGATTGAGAAGATGAATGGGAAATAGCTATTGGGCATTTCTTGCAATCCAAGCCACAGGGCGTTAGATGAATGCATAATAAATACTATGCAGCTGAAGTGATGTATTGGAACAAACAGTGACATGGATTACATTGCCTTGGTAAAAGGCAGCAAGAGTATAAGAGTATGTGACCAGCTTATATAGCTGTTTGTGGAGAAAATTGTGAAAATGAACATGAATTCTGGCATCTTTCAGAAATTGCCCCCAAATTCCATTGCAGCCACTTCTAAACCAGAGCAGTGGGGGCACTTTGTGCGTTTAATCAGTGTGAGAAATGTTGGGCATTGACAAATTATTCTTCAGTATTCAACATGTCCAAAGAAGGACAGGGATCCGGAGCACAAGTCTTACAAGGAGCGGATGAGAGAGCTAGGATTGTTCAGTCTGGAGGAGAGGAGGCTCAGGGGAGACCTCATTCCTCCCTGCAACTCCCTGAAAGACAGTTGTAATGAGGTGGGATTCGGCCTCTTTTCCCAGGTAACAGTGATAGAATGAGGGGTAATGGCTTTAAATTGCACCAGGGGAGGTTCCAGCTGGATATTTGGAAAGAGCAGTGAGGCATTGGCACAGGCTGCCCAGGGAGGTGGTGAAGTCATTGTCCCTGGAGGTGTTCAACAACTGTGGAGATGTGGCACTGGGGGTCATAGTTACTGGGCATGGTGGGGTGGTTGGGTGTGTGTTTGGACTAGGTGACCTGAGAGGTCTTCCCCAGCCTTCATGATTTCATGATTCTTTGATTAATGGTATGCAAATCATATACAAGATGTGTATTGACAAATGTGCATTGAAAGCCATGCGACGCCTAATCATCTGATCTGTACACTGCTGAGTTAAACAAATGTAGGCAGATCTTTAGTGGACTCCCAGATTTTGTGATACAAAGATGTATCCTGATATGGTGATTAAGGTTTTGTAATGACTGAATTTATCTTCTGAGGAAACCATAATGCTAGTGTGGTCAGAGCTAAACATGTTACAATCATCCTAATGAGTAATACAATGCTTAAACGTACTTCTTCAATGTCATAATTCAACTGTTGACAGGCAGAGATAACCTAAAAGTAGCACAACTCCTCTGTGGTCAGACGCAGACCTATTTTGTGACACAGATGAGATCTCTGCTGACCTAAAGAACAGCAAAGATAGGTCAGTTACAGTATGGATGCAGAGGTGTGGATATTTGCATTTCATTGCATGAGAACAGTGTGATTTCCATATATGAATATTCAGACTGAAATTGCTCACCGTAGAACGGGTGATCTTTAAAGTAATTCTTGTGACGTGGAGATCTCTCACAAATCAAGTACAGTCTTTATAAAAAGCAAACCAAAAGTACCAGAGATTATTTCACTCTTCTTTAGCAACCAGGTGAGGAGTCTGCACAACGTGAGGTTGAAACATCAGAAAAGTTTAATCAAAAACCAAGAGGGCCTTTCTTCATTATTATTTTAATATTAATATTGTTGTTAAAACTGGTAATAGTCAGTGCTATGTTTTCTTCTCCGCACAATGGAAAAATGAATGGGTCATAGTTCCAGTTCCCTAAGACAACCAAAAAGTGTTGCCTAATAGTAATGAGTAGAATGACCTCAAGGACTGAGAGCCACGAGTGGGCAGTTGACACTGTTATGATAGAATGACCATTTCTCACGGAATGCAAATGTCTCCCAGCTTCACTGGGCAGCCAAAAGTCATCTGTCTTGGATTAAAAGCAGCTAAGAAGCATCTGGGTCATGTCAGAATAAGCTGATACTAGCAAGAAGAGGGTTCAGAAGAATTGCTTTCTATCAAAAGTAACCTCTGAGACTGTTAAGTCACGATGGAGGTATTTGTTCTATGGCCACAAAAAGGATATGTTTGCCTGCGCAGTTGGCAAAACATTCCAAAAAGTTGGAATTTTCTGTTGCTCTATGGCAAATATGATATGCTGGATGAAGAGCAATAGACTGTCAACATCTGCCCTCTCCCCCCATACTTTTTTTTGTTCCCCCCCTCTCAGTGGTACTTCTTAGCAGGCATAACTTTGCTACCTGTTCCTGTCGTGGCAGCCCCGAGGAAGCCTCAGAGGTCTTGGGCTGAATGGTTTGCCACAAAAATCACAGCTAACAAAGGGCTGAAGTCCTGTCACTCAGCAGGGTGGAAGGGTGAGCCTGGGAGGGGTTTGGGTGCTCTGTCTTTTTAGAAGGTGGAAGGGAAGAACTACACTGTCTGTTTGCATTATTGTTCTGATTTGTGGGAATATGACTTGATAAAGGTTAGGGAGGAAGTGCAGATAAGTTCTCACAGAATGGAAAACAAGTCTCCCTCACTCAGGAGAGGAAAATTCTACTTCCTCTGTGCAAGGTAGGGAAATCTCTCTCTGTCCTTTTAAGAAAGGATCCCTCTTACCTATACCTAGGCTTATTGCCAATTAAGGCTGTTGCTACACCTCGCTGTTATGTCCTGACGGGCTATTGATATTTAATTTGGCCCACCTTTCCTGACTCAAGTCAGGTCCCAGAAACTACCTCCACCCTCCCGCCCACAGGTTTTAGCACCCAGCTGGTGTGTGTGATGCTGATCACCTGCGCTGAAGCTGAAGGCAGCTCTCAGATGTGCTGCATTGTGCCTCGGGATCAGCATCCTATCATCTACAACCCTCTGCATTGTGCAACCATATGCTAGCAGGGCAGGCAGCTATAGGAAGAAGCCAGAAGTGAGAATGTAAGGGGTGGTAGCTAAAGAGGGATGAGCAAACAGAACTGTTTTTCTAACAAAGAAATATTGTTTCCAGAGAAGCTTAGAACCTGTAATTTTTGGTGAGATGGGTTGGGAATGGTGGATAATGGTGCACAGCACAGGACCTGTTGCATGGCAGCGTCAGGGGCTTATAGTTGCCATTGAGAGGAAGAGTGATGGGAAAGCAGAAACCATAAAAATATAACTAAACAGTTTTTTCCAGAAGATGTAACGTGCTCAGAAATAGATTATCAGAGGCAGATAAATAATAAGGGGAAAAGACAAAAATTAGATTGTGAAAGAAGATGCAGTGATGTTATGAGGACCTGAAGTCTGGCATCCAGCAGCAAATCTGAGGACACAAAATGTTACTTGACTCATATGGCATGTGAAGCATGCGATGGTATCATGAGCTTGTAACTAGGAGCCTGTTTGTTGGTCCCTGGGTGTGTGGTATGAACTGGAGGACTTAATGTTGGGCAGCACACTCTGATTCTTGTGTTTCTATTCATAACTGGAGCATATGGGTCACATTTTCTAGAGTGCTTCTGCTTTAGTTCCTGAAGAATCCAGTGTGTGGAGTGAGGCTGCTCCACCATGCAAACCAGACCGTCGTACCTGGGGATGGGGAAGTTTCAAATGTACAGCCCCTGCACTTACACAAGCTTGTGAATGTGACCACCTGCAAAGGAAAGATCTTTCATGGATCCACACGTAACTGCTTTGGAAGTCATTCCCAGAGTGGTCATTTGATCAACATCAATTGATTTATTCTGTGGTAAGGTTTTAAGTGGTGTTGGTGGGCACCCCATAGGTTCTAGGGATACAGTTACTTCTGTTCTTTCTCTGATGCATATAGAAGGACAGGCTAGGGCTGGAATTGGGGGCTGTACTGAATCTTTCCTAAAAATACTGTACTAAATTATTGCTGTTTCATAGGATAGAAGGTGAAACCTCCTTATCTAATGTGTTTGGATTCCTGCAAAGATACGTGACTTGTTTCGTCACCACATTTTGTAATCCTGTGATACAATTTGGCTAATTTCTTGTAGAACAAGAGGGAGCAGGTTTTATTTGATTCTGATGTTGATTCCTGCCAGCTGCAATTCGCATCTACATCTCAGAGGTATTAAAACAAACAAACAACAAGTAGCTGACTTAAACCTAAAGCTTCAGTTTGGTTCCTGTGGTGAAATACTGAAATGAGGCAGTCATTTCAGTATGAGGTAGAAAGTCTGACGAAGGAGGATAGTAATTTGACCAGACTTCATTTGGAGAAGTTCTTTCTATGCATTATGTTTTTTTTAGAAGAGAACATTTTAGATGATTCGAAAACCACACCTACTTGATTTTGTGTTATAATTTATTGGCAGGACACCTCTGGTAAACTATTTGACATATTGACAAGTTCTCATTTGACAGCACCTTATTACCAGACATATATTCTTCTACCCTGTGTTATATCTGGTGAGTAATTGCTTATCAATTACATGGAAGTGGGTGGAGCTAGGGCGGGAGAAGGGGTAAAAATTTTGCTATCAGTGAGAGCATCTCTGGTGGCACAGTTAGAGTGCTGCAGCTCTCTCCTAGGAATAGCTTTGGCTTTTAGAATGTGTAATTTTTGTTTGCCTCTGTCTCCTGCAGCTTGCCTGATTCTCCGCAGCAGATGAGCAAATATTCTAAAAAAGTCAGCAGGTTGATGTTTTAAAGGAGCAAGCATGGAAGAAAGTAAACAGGGCTATAGCCTTGCGGAGGGCAAAACTTTGTTAATCTGGCTGACTTCATTTGTAGTGCTAGTTCTGTTGCCTTCGATGTTTAGAGTGTCTTTGGGGATTTCTCATGTCTATGTGAAAATTGTAATAAAAACATTGGAGGTAAGTTGAGAATTACATTAAAAGGTACGTGTTTTCTACAGGACATTTTTAATTTTAAATATACCTGTTCATTTGAATTAGATGCCATTAAAACCACTAGGAATGTTTCCATTAATTCTGAGACTTTTGGATATAGGGTGTTGGGTTTTTAGGGGGTGACAGGTGTGGTTTGTTTGTTTGATTGACTTTTGGTGGGATTTTTTCCCCACTTTTGACTTACATGATGGTTCCTTTGAATGATACCTTTAATGATATTTAGTTAAGTGTTGGGTTATAGTACAGTATCAGGTTGTTTTCTCGTGTTAAAGTAGAGATTCCACGACACATTGCTAATAGTTCAAGCTGGTTACAATACTTCATGCTATATTTTGGGAAAATCAAATATAATTGAAATGATGCACTAATTTATGAGAAGTTGTAAATGGCAAAAAAAAAAAAAAATGTATTTGACAAGTATGTAAGTTTAATGGATTTGGTTTGGTTGTTTCAGTTATAGAACAGTACTAATTCCTGTAATAAGTGAGAATACAGACTGCACTTGTTTCAATTCCATTTATAATTCTGTGTGATCCAGCAGTCACAACTTCTGCTCTGCAAGAAATGCAGAGCCACCCTCTGGAAGTGCACTTCTAGAGAAGTGAACAGGTCATGGCTAAGATCCTGATTCTGCTGATAATTGTGAATTCTTCTTTTGGGTTTTAATAAGCGAGGATTTCATGTTGTCTTTCAGGTCTGATCTTTTTATGCCCGCTAATGGCCAAAAGTAGGTGCTGTCAGTTTGTCATATTAAAATGTCACATGGCAATGTGATATAATTAATACTACCTCTCTCCTGCCCTGCCAATTCTCTATAGTTTCTGTCTTATTAGAATTTCTCTATCTCTCTTTTTTTTTTTTTACTAGTGATTAAGAACTCTTTGTCGAAGACTGTCTTCAGCTGTTCAGACATCATTTAACATAGTGGAAATGGCTACAACCTGTAGGTGTTACCAGTTGTTTTCAGATATTGATATCAATGGGATATGACCAACTACCATGGCATTATGTAATATTGGCTTTTATGTGTGATACTTTACTTTATCAGCCACTGGTATGGTGATGAAACTCTTACTGGTATCTGAGTAAGAAGAGCTCATTTGACAGCTTTACTGCTGCAGTTGACAGATATTTAAATACTCATTGTGGGTTTTGTTGTTTGTTTGTTTGCTCCCTATCTCCCCCCTCCTCTATGCTTTTGCCAATCTCAAAGGAAATTTGACCATTGTGGAGCTGCTTTCTGTAGGAAGACTTTCTCCTTGGAAAGTACTTTTTTTTTCTTTTTCAATTGTCTGAAGTTTACAAGCACAGTAATCTTGCCTTCAAAACGTATAGGGTTGTTTTATCAGAGAAAAAAAGTAGTAAGTCAATAGTTCTGTGATCTGATCCATCCTCTTATGTATAATTTCCCAATTCTGCAGCAGCTAATAACACAACAAAAAGTACTGCAGTTCAGGCTGATTCTATGTGGGCATTTTTTGGTTTTGTCATTCAGTTGGAAGTTGATCCCTGACTGTCTTGAAAGCAAATAAATATTTAATCTGTCCTTATATTCTGATTAATTTTAGCTGTTTTTAGGCTGAGGTATTATGCAAAAGGCTTTTCACACCACAAGAGTAGCAAAGATGTATTTTGATGGGAAATGGGGGAGAGGATGGAGGGTAATTTGGGTCACCTTTACTTCTGCTACGACTCACTTTGCCATGAGGAAGTGTGAGCAGTACTGGGAAATGCTGGGCTAAGGCCTTTGCTTACACTTTCTGGGCCTCTTCTGAAAGTCCTGGGGATCATACCAAGTAGCAGTATGGAAACTGCTACTTGACATGCAATAAGCTTTAAGGCAGACTTGCACACAGTTCAAGACATGAGCAACTTGGCACTGATAACCTAGTGAAATGTCAACCTGTTTCTAGCTGTGAAAGTGTTTGTCTGAGCTCTTGCTAACAGGGTGATGCAGAAAGACTGTTCTGTGTTGTTGTTGCTAGCTTGAGTGGGGAAATAGGATGCCTTGTCCAGTAGCTACTCCAAAAATCCTTATAGTCGTATACCAGCTTGATGGCAATGGTATTCCAGCAATATCTGCTCTTTAGGTAGTACATAACAACTGATTGATATTTTACAAGAAATACAGCCTTGGATGCTGACTGGATTATCTATTGTTATGCATTTGATTTAGTCTGTTATGTAGTCTTGCAAAATAAATAGAAAATTTCTAAGAGCAGTCTATATTTGCTTTGTACAACTTTAAATGAATGCACAAATGTGGAGACAGAAGAAAAACGTGATTTACTTTCCTCCAGGTTTTCTGAACTTGAGAAAAATAAAAGAGTAGATGTGAAAATCGGGTTTTAAGACCAAATACTATTTTTTTCAATATTGCATTTGCAAAGAAAGGATATCTATAGCCCTTACTGAACTTGCTTGGAGCTCAGGTTTGCAAAACTTGTTCATAAGCAATGGGTAACATTGGCATTTGATGAAGTGCCTCTTTCTGATTTCCATCTTCGCTGAAGTGTTTTAGTTTGGTCAGTGATTAGTAAAAGCTTGTGAGAGGTCATAGGAAAAGAAAGATAGTAAAACATGGAAATGGAAGGATAAAGAGATAAAAATGAATTATTACACAATACAGAAAAAAAAAAAATACTGAACAACACACTGGCCTCTACTTAAAGGGAAAAAGGAGAAGAAAACCAGACGAAATGAGATTTAATAAGTTAGTGTTTGGTATCGTATAGCTTATAACGTATGTACTATGAATAGAGTAATTAATATAATATAGTACTATGGGTGCTCATTTTGTTCAGAAGGTAATTATAGGGCACCTCGCATGGGCTGTTGGAGCTGAGGAGCCGAATCTTCAGTAGTTCAAGTGGGATCACCTGAGGGATGTTTGGACTTTTTGTGTCCTCATCACTTGAGAAGTGGGTGGGAGGAAAGCACGATATCTGAGTTGTCATTCACTCAGCAAACTTAGGAATGAAGTTAGTCCATTCAGCTCTTCAATTCTGTGTTAGTTACAACATCTGTGGTTTTGTAAGCTATTTAGAACAGCCTCTCATTACAGTTTTGCAACAAAGACCAGACAGACAGATCTGTCTCAATACTGTACAAAATAAAAGCAATCAAAAAGCCTTATTTCGTATTTCAAAAACAAATTAAGCGTACAGATGTCACAGAATCCTGGAGAAGATGGTAACTAAGCTACTGTATCAGTCCAAAAGATTGACCTAGCCCTGGCTTTGGCAGGAGACAGCGTATGTGCTTGATGAAAAGCCTAAGAGCCACATGAATGTACAGCTGTGTTGCTAAGAACACTCTCCCTGTTACTCACTGCTTCAACCTCTTGTGCTGATTTGTAAGTTAGGAGAGGTGACTTTGTGTTGTGTATCCCATGATGATATTTGTCTGTGCCTTAATGTTCCTTGAACCCATCTCAGTTGGTCTTTAACAATATGTTCTCAACAATGAACTCCACAACTTAGCTGTCAGTTCTATGACAAGGTGTTACCTTTCTGCTGCTCATATCCATTGCCCAGTACTTTCATAGGATGCTCCCTTGTAGTTGTGTTAGAAGACAAAATAAGTAATTGTATCTCATGTGCCTGCTGTGCACCAGCTGAAATTCTGTAGATGCTGTTTTCCAGGCTAATGTGTAACCATTCCTCTACTGGAAGCCCTTCCTCATCTGCCTTGTCCTCTGCCTTTGTTGCCTTAGTTGCTTCCTTAATTACAGAGCATTGCTCTTGTCCCTCTATTTCTCTCTGCTGTGAGGCAGGGTGTTATGCTTTACTAGTCAATTTCTTCAATGTCTGTTTGGTTTTGACTTACCTTGCTCATTCAATTAGTTAATATATTTTTCTGAGTCACTTAGTGATTGTACCCTTTTTCTACTCTTTTCGGGAATCAAAAGGTAGACTTCTTGAGATATTCACAAGACAGTAAGGGCAAACTGATTTCTGGAGGTACTTGCCAACTGGTAGACTGTTCATGTATGTGCATGACAGGCAAGATAAGGGTGACAGACAAAATAGGAGAAAAAAGAAAGTAAGAAAAGGGTCTTTATTTGCTGAACTTTGGTGATTTTTTTTTCCCCATCTTTTTTCTTTTCATCCCTCATTCCTTTGGATACTGGGGAAGGGATGAATGTGTGCAGATTGAATTTTCCACGTCTACCTTGATTTTTTTTTTTTTTTTCCCCCCCAGAATGTTCTTTTTCATGTGGATTATCTTCTTTCTTTTCTCAATATGTGGGCTGTAATTTTTTGATATCTCCTAGATTCCCACTCCTGAATGACTCACCATGTGTTATCACAGCTTGAGACGGTTGATGTACCAGTTCAGCTTTCTTAGGGAGTAAGTGATTCTGGAACAGCCATTACATTTTAAATTTACACTGTATTTTAATTTTCTAGTGTAGATAAAGCAAAGGTTTGTATTTTGTTGCTTTTTCTTCCCCCTCACCCCCCTCCCCACCTTGGTCTTATGTAAGATAGATTTAATGGAGTTTAATGCATCACATCACTGTGTTTTTTTTAATCTTTTCCTTTGGGTGTGTTTCCCCCCCACCCCACCCACCCCCACAAGATGCAGGTAGCAAAAGTCAACCAAAGGTAACTACAACATCCTGATTCTGCCATGATAAACTGTCTCTGTCTTGCCATTGAGTTTAATTTCAATAGCTAAGAAAGGAGCTGTTAGGAACCATGCAAAACTTAAGCATAGCAAAAATCTAGTCAAAGTCAATGGTACATGCAGATTTATAGGTCTGCAATGCAATGAAAATCCTTTGTGGTCAATCTGTGTGTTGCTTAAATGGTTATGCATGTCAGTTAGATGAGAAACAAACTGTTTGCTAAGAGCTTACTAAGAACTGTTTACTAAAAGCTTGAATAGAAGGATGGACTCTTGTCTGTAGTAGGTGGAAGAGTTAATGTCAGGTGAGGACATTTGCTGAGTGGGTCACTGATTCCTTAAAAGACAATCAGAGCCTATGAACAGGAACCTGAGGTTCTTTAAGACGCATACTGATACAAACTGAGGAAGATCTAGTACTGTGGGGTTCTGTTTATATGCCCATATAGGTATAATGAAAACATTTTGTGCCAACATAAAACTTAGAAGTAGGCTTATTGGTATGGTTGATCTTGAGTTTAGTCTGCACAAGTAGAAGAAATTTTGCTTCCTTTCAAAAAGGTGGGGAAGGATAAAAGCTCTTTACCACAACTACTACTTTGGAAATGCTGTGAATATGAAGTAGTCCCTCCTTTGTATTCTGTTAATACAAATTGCATGAATGCTGTAAGACTGACGTCATCTCTTTTATTCTCAAAAATTCATTTTTAAGTCTTTTTTTCCCAGATTGTTTCTCATGTCAGTAATATTAGTTTGCATCATTCTGTTGCTTGAAACTGACTGGGGAAGACAGCATTTGGAACTCTTGGTCCTCAGAGAATCTCATAGATAGCTCAGTAATATGGTTAAAGAAAAATAAAAACTCGTGAAAATGACTTTGAGCCAAATAATCTTTTATTATAATGACTACAAGTAATCAGTGTAACTAACAAAATAGGAGGCGTTCAAGACAGCCTTCAGGCTGAATTTGAAAACTGAAATTCTGAGTCCTGGCTTCATTAAAGGAGGCTCAGACAATTCATGTAGAAATGTTACGGAGTACCTGGAAATGACAAAATAAGAACCATCACCATCTATTTTTCTTGTTTTGAGAACAGTGGGCCACCCTGCAGATTGAGAAGGGAATAAAAATGCAGAAGGTGCTGGCACTTGAAAATTTAATCGCCAACGGTAAGATCTCTGAACAAAAGTGACACAGCAATGTTCATCTGGTATAAAGGCAGCTACTGTGATACCTTACCCAGGAAAGAGTGAACAGATATATAAATTTAATCTCATTTTAAGTAGGAAAACTAGAATGGTAAATAAAAAGTTAATGAGCAAATAGTTACTGATGTTGTAAACCAACAAATGAGGCCTTATGTGTATAATAAGAAAGATGTCTGTGAATGATTGAGCCTTCTGAATAAAAGGCATTGAAGGAAACCAGTGTGGGTAAAGAAAGAAACTGCTGATAACCAGGAGGGAAGCTGTCTCTCTTTTCATGTCTGTTTTGTATTTCTGACTCCAACAGTTCTCTCTATTTACAAGATTAAGAGTGACTGATGTCTGGTTGCTGTGGGCATTGGTCATTTTTGGTTTTCTCTTGCTTCTTGTACCTCCTAGCATACAAAAGCCTGAGTCTCAAATAAAGCAGCTATGCTATGCTGTGGATTGCAGACACCTCTTGCACTTTCTCTAGGTATAGGGAAAGAATTAGAGAGAGTAAATTTTTTTCACATCTATTTTTCTGTTCTTTCCCACAAGGGAATTGGCTAGTGCCATTCTCAGTCATTAGTCACATGGACTGCTTTATTAACTAATTACCTTCAAGTCTGGTGATTTCCTGAATGTTGTAAGTTTGACCAAAGTGCAGCTGGAGGAAGTTTTCTGATTCTGATCAGTTAATGGTATACTGATTAAAGGTCTTGAAATGAGCCTTTTTTTAAAATTAAAAAAATAATAATAAAAAAAAAACCCTGAATGTTAGCTGATATGGTTCAGTGAAATTCTAGTCATTGTAACCAGCCAGAATCTGGTCTCTGAGTGACCTCAACAAACATCGGTATGATCACAGGTGTGGCTGTCCTGTGAGGCATTAATTTTACAGATATGAAATATGAATTAGTTTTTATTCTTTCTCTACTGTACATTTATCTTATGGTGTGAATAAATCAGAGAAAAATCTAAAGCTTTAATGTTTGTTGGTAGTGAGATGACTCTTATAGGAGAGAGGATGGGGAGGAGATTACTGAGGAAAAAAATGTCAGAGGAAGGTGTTTGTTACAGCTGGGAAAATACTGTGGAAAAAGTAGAACTAAACCACACAGTGAAATCAACAACAATATAAACAATGCCTAGCTTTGAGTCAAGGCAAGAGGAAAGATCTGTAATCTAAGCAGTACACTGACAACATTTGGAGCTGTGTGTACTTACACTGTTTGATAAATGACAGTGAAGTAGGTGTTGTGCTCAAGGTTTTATTTGCAGCTCATTCTGAATGCTTGTCTCCTTCGATAATTTGTAATATGGCATAGGATTAGAGAAGTAACTTATGGAATTAAGTGCTAATATATACACAAAGCATACCAATGCAATTATGGTGCTTAGAATAGAAGGGAAGATATTTCTAAAAAGTACAGTTATTTTACTTTTTTTGGACTCTACATTGTCCATTTTACGGAGTGGGAAGGAAAACTCATTTCCTCATGCTGTTGGCTTGTTTTTTTGTCTTTATTTTTCTATTTGTTTCTTGAAACAAAGGGATCATCCAGAGAGAGGAAACCTCCATGGAAAAGGAGATTGCTGGCCAGCATAGGGGATACTTCAGCCTTGCAGATATTATGTACTTTGCCAAGAAGGGGTGTGAGGCAGTTGCAGAAGATGAAGTCACACAGCGGTTCACCTCTGAGGAGCTGTTGTCCTGGAATCTCCTCAGCAGAACCAATGCCAACTTTCACCGTGTCAGCTGGCAACTGACTGCTGTGTGGGTCATTGGGATCTTAATCCGGTACTGTCTCCTGGTGCCTTTTCGGTGAGCCAAGGGTAATTTGTTGGGATTGTTTTTAATATCTTTTAATAGAAGGTATGACGTTATATGTCACTGACTAGTGCACAGATGAGGATGTGACATGACTTTGCTTTCCAGGTTGCCACCAAAGATCTCCAGAGGGGGAAAAAAGAAAGCTCAAGATGCGTGTTTCTTATGTTCTGTATATTTTACTAGTATATTTTATTAGTATGCAAATACATCTATTCGTCTAATTTGTTTTTTAAATCATAGCAATGATCTGGAGATCTTTTCATTATGTAAAATAAAAGCTGTTTCAGCTGAGAGTGTCGGGCTTTACCTGTATGAGAAAGAGAGAAACACTATGCCAAACCCTTGGGATGTGAAGCAAAGCCAGTGTTCTGTCAGTGCAGGGCTGGATGGAAGAAAGATATCCCACAGAATGTGTTTCTTTACAGAAATTTGTGTTGTTTTACATGAAAACAGCCTTTATCACTTTGACAAGGCAGATACAACTATAAATGCATTCTAGTAAGGAGCAGAACCTTGTAAAATGTCTTACTCTTTTTGAATATGTTGAAGGATTTCATAACAGTTAAGCACATAGCAGAGCCTGTGTGTCTACTTAAATATGTAGAAGCCACTTAAGTAGAGGACACCATTTATGTAGGAATAACTTCAGTGTTTGTTTTGCTAAGCCAGTAGTGTCCAACAGTACCCAATTTTCATGGTTCTAGAGTAATTTACTGCTTGGAATAGAAATAGCTACTGAAATTTCTGAGTAGATTTTTAAAAGCTTGATGGTAGCTCTCTGTTTTGCTACTCAGGAATTTCACCTGTGATAACAAATCACATAATCATTACTTGCCATCTTCTTTGAAGACAATGAATTATTCTCCACTCGATGCCTTGCGACCAAGTTGTGGCTCTTTTTGTAAAATAGGCTTCAAGAAGCACAGTTTTCTACTGGAGGATTAATTGAAAAAAAAACACCTGTACTCATATCTCATTGGCCTTGACTGCTTTGTGATGATAGTTTGATGCTATTTATGGTGGATAGAAACATCCTGGAAAATAATTAAAGGATTAAAAGATTTTATCTTTCAACTTGCTCTTCCAAATTTCATTCTTACCAATTAATGAAGATTATTTTACTTTTTAGCATCTTCTTGGCTTTCTTCAGCATCCTCTTGCTGGTCTCAGCAACTACAGTAGTAGGACAGTTTCCAAATGGCAGGTGGGTGTTTTCTGAGGGCTTTTTCCACTTCTCTTGTATTTCTTCAAGGACCTGAATTAGGGTATTGGAACTGAAATATACTTGAATTTGCAGAGTTGATGTGCGCAATTGTGAAGTGACTTTTCTCTTCCAGGATTAAACACTGGCTGAGTAACCAGGTTCAGCTGACATGTGCTGCATTAGGTGTCCGATGTCTGAGTGGTCTTGTTCAATTCCACAACAGGTGAGCGATGCAACCCTGCTCTTGTCTATTATTCATTTCACACAGTGCTGAATCTCAAGTTACAGAGAGGGTTTTAATTCCATTAATACACTGATACTCATATTGAATTGCAGCCTTGGTAGAATTGCGTAGATCACGTAGACTCTGCCTTGATTTCTTTCAAGATGTTTTTGCTGTGTTGTCTCTTGGGTATTTGCAGAGAATGCAGTGTCGGAGTAGTACTGTATTCTTCATTAAATACAGACAGACATTTTCCTTTATGTTTGCTATTAACACGTTATAATTGCCTAGAAAAACATCACCACAAAAACACCAACTGCTCTATTAGCCAACTTGATAACCTGAGTCTTCATATTCACCTCTCTAGTATGTTATGGATGATGTTTCAATAACTACTTCTAATATCTTGCTTGTTTAGTTGTGAAGGTTTATGTAACAAAGGCCCTCAAAATAATTTTTGTTGATAATTTAGGAAGAAAAGAAAGCCATGCTTCTTAGTATCTATGAGTTCAAGTTTAGTGCTTGAGTAGTCTTTGATATATGCCTCTGAGAATGGTAATGAATGCTGTTGAAATGCCCTCTCCGATGATGATGCATATTCTGAGCTGTAAGGAAAATGGTTTTGACCAAAACTACTTGAAATCTGAAGGAATTCTCAAATGTATGGGAAAAGATGGCTTCTGTAATATACAGCCAGAAGTTTTAACATACCTTAGAGTTATACTTGTATTTTAAGTTGTCTTGTGTTCTTATGCTTCCCTTATCTACAGATAATGTATATACATTATATGTTTTTGTCACCAAGGATCTTTGTTGTGGTTGTACATTCGCTAGATAGATGACCTGGTGGGGCCTGCAGTCTGAAGAATAAACGTGAAGTAATTACTCTCATGGCTGTTGTTACAGGGAAAACAGACCACAGAAAGGAGGCATCTGCGTAGCCAACCACACATCTCCACTAGATGTTCTAATCCTGGCTAGTGATGGATGCTACTCCTTGGTATGAGCAAGACAGCTGGTAAATATTGGTAATATTGAGGCACTCACAGATATGGTGTTGGACAGGAGGATAAAGTTATTGGTAGAGAGAGTGGGATTTCCAAACATTTAAATTCTCCTATTTGGAACTTCTGTTCAGACAGGTGAGTGAATGCACACTTTTGGCCAAAATAATTGGTATAATTCACAGAACAAGTTTGGTTTAGAAGTTGATACATCTTTAGTTAGAATTTAGTCAATTAAATAATTGTGTGTATTTTTGCCATATAAATACTTCACTTTTTGGCTTGCAGGTTGGCCAGGTACATGGAGGGCTTCTGGGGCTTATTCAGAAATCTTGTATGCAAACCAGTCAGCATGTTTTGTTTGAACGTTCAGAAATGAAAGATCGTCATCTAGTGAGAAAAAGGTAGGACAGTGAGATCTTTGCTTACTTTTCTCATCAGTTCTTGTAACTGTGAGGTCCCATTGTGAGCTGAGAGAGTTCTGACCCTGCATCTCTTCTTGGCAGGCAGCTGTAGGCATTTGTAAGATTTGGAACTACTCTGACAATGAAGATGCATGCTGTAGCGCTGCTGTTTGGAGCTTTTGATTGTTTGTCCTCTAACCTCTGTGAATTTCCACATTGGTACAATCAGGCTGCTTGCCGCAGGCAGATGCCTGCTCATTCATTTTCAAAGTTTATGATTCTGGATGTCAGGATCAACATCACAGTTCTGTCAGCATATCATTTTCCTAGATCATATCTTACCCTTGCACATTTTCCCAAAAGCTCTGAGCATCACAAGTCTGGTTATGTCTGTTGTGAGTACAGGAAAAAGGGAAGCTGATAATAGTGAACATTAACATTGGGTTAGCTATTTGCTTGTGGAGATTGACAGACTATCTGAGGAAGCCAGTTGCAGCTTATTAGAAACATCCACAGTACTCAGCTGTCTTGCACGCGAAAGTTTGCAGAAGGAATTAAACAAGTTTGTAGATGGTACCACCTAGCTGCTAGAAGCTGGAAGAGCATCTTGGAGAAGTGTCAGTGCCTGATGCCTGTGCTGCTCCAAAGGCCTGCAGTACTATTCCTGGCAGAGAAGGTATATTCGACTTTTAAGGACATGAAAATGATAGACTTGTTACAGCATTTGTTGGTGTCTTAGGTCCTCATGGTCACCTGGAATCTTCATGAAATAGGGCGCAATGCAGCTAACATGAAACAAGCACTTATGGCAATTAGTCCTTAGGAAAGGGAAAAGGTGCCCCTTTACTGGACAGATCTGTGTTTTTTTGTTGTTGTTTTTTTTGTTGTTTTGTTTTGTTTAAACTCTTTTACATGGAGTTCAGAGGAACTGTATGCTCTTGATTCATAGAAAAGACAGATAGGCATCTGTGTGTCAGTAATCTGCTTACGTGGATTATTTGCTTAAAAGCAGTTGTCTTTAAGTAATGAAGAAAATGCAGTAAAGTAGCTTTGTTTCTCATATGTAGGTGTGGAGAAACATTAGATGTGTATATATATGTTTGTTTATATATATATGCATCAGCACAAAACTTTAAAATATAGAATATTCTTTATTAAAAAAGCAAAACAGCAGTCAATAAAAATTCAACGTTATTCATTACTAGAACCTGTCAAAGCTTTTTTGTGAAAAATCTATTTATTTAGCAAGAGAAAACCTTCAAGGCATGAAACTAGTACACATCATTGCTGAGACCACTGTCTAAGAACTACTGGGCAAGAGCTTTTCCTGTTCTATGTAAGAGAGAATCCATATTTAGATTCCCGACCGCACAGAAATACGAGAGTCTTCTGCAAAAATGAAGTGTACACTGGAATTCTATTTTCTCTCCACAGAATCAGAGAACACATTGCAGATAAGGCCAAATTACCCATTCTTATTTTTCCAGAAGGTAGGAACCAACTCTATATTTCTTTGCTCACTTTACACTGAGTGCAGTTTATCATGTCTAATCTTTAAAACTGAGGTGTTTGTTTTTAATTGTAGAATTATTGAGCTCTTGTGAGATATTAAAAGTGAGATTCTACTATGTAACACAATTTTATGACAGTTTATTTGGTTTAGTGTTTTGCAACCTGACTCCAAGCTACTGTGGGTAATGTGTGGAGATCACAGAGCTCAAGAATCATTTGGAGTAAATTAAGGTGAAATGACACCAAATGATCAGTTAAATGTTCTTCTGTATCCCACTATGATATTTTGATTTGAGTATCTATTATAGCTTATTGCCAATAAGGTATAGTATGACTTGCTTTATGTTCTAATATGACTTGGAAAGAGAGAGAGAAAAAGAGAAAAGGGGGGGGGGAGAGAGAGAGAGAGGAAAGAATAAAACAAAAATATGAGTTATCACCACCCTTGGATCTTGCAGTGTAGTCACGGTTGCTCTTCCTGTGTGGGTGCATACCTGAACTGGCAGTATTCTGCCTTTCACGTGCTTGTGATCCGCCCCCCCAAGAAGTGGTTCAGTCAGCAGTTGTAAATGAGTCTGGGGTCTCAGGCTGTTAGGCCCCCTCTAACGTTGTAATCACAGCAGGGCCTTACCCCTGCCCAAGTGCAGTTTGAGATTTGAGATCTAGACTATTCTGGGAGTGAGTCAGAGGGGCTTCAGGAGGTCTCATTCTCCCTCTGCCCAGATGTCTATTAATTGACCCTCTTTGGTGTGAAGGTGTGGTTTGTCAGATCTCTCCTTTTCCTACTAAATTTTCCTATTGTAATTCAACACATCTTTATATTATTGCAAACTGACTCTCCTCCTTCATGAGACCCTCCTCCTCCAATCACTCCTTATCTGGTTAAGTGGTGATCTCCTTTTACACTTCTATCAAGTGTTTGGGACATTAACCCGTTCGCTTCTTAGTCTCTTACCTAGTGCTTAATACAATGGAATTACGTTTCTGAATGAAAGATTTTTTTCTCTTCTAGCAATTTCATTATCTTTAAGGCAATATAGTATGTACTTGCTGACATTTTTTTTGCAGAATGGACTGAACTTTTCACTCGTTTCCATTCTGGCCAGGTACCTGCATAAACAACACATCAGTTATGATGTTTAAGAAGGGAAGCTTTGAAGTAGGAGGGATCATCCATCCGGTAGCTATCAAGGTAAGTATAGAAAATGATTTTGCTTAATGGCTTGGGAACGACTTGAAACAATGCTGTGTGTTTAGTTCTACTTGGTCTTTCTGTTCTGGGGTTACTGCCTCATCATGGATAAAGGCACTAGTAATTGAAATATTCCCTTGGCACTTGCAAGTCTCTCTAGTAAACTTTAGCCAAGTTATTCTGGCTGTAGATACATGACTTCCTTTTCCTGAAGCTATAACATTGCATAACCTTATGGAAATTGTTACAAGTAGTGTGAGCATAATCAAGTCAACCTTTCAAGTCAGCATATCTGTAGATGATAAATCTTTACATATTGAGTAGCTCTATCTGGTTACAGTTAAGATTTATTTCAGTGGGTCTGTCCTAGTTTGGGGTCCTGTGTTACTTGTAAGGGTTCTTAGAATTACAGAATATCCTGAGTTGGAGAGGACCCACAAGGATCATAGTGCCAGGGGCTGAGCTCAACTCAGGACCATCCCACATTAAAACCCAATGTCTGAGAGCACTGTCCAAATGCTTCTTGAACTCTAGCAGCGTGGTGCCATGATCACTGCCCTGGGGAGCTTGCTGCAGGCAATCCTTTTCCTCAACCAACTATCAGTGCTGTGTCTGATTCACCGCTGGGTACCGTTGGCTCTTTTTTTTCTGCCAGGATATACAGGTTAACTTGTATTAACTTGTAACAAATGCTAAAACATGGAGCTTTGAACTCTAATTACTTCTAGGAGGTGTGATTAGATTTGTCCCTCATGTAATAAGTCATTATATGATTTCACGGCAAAAAAAAAAAAAGCCTATAAGATTGGAACTAAGCACAGCTGCACTTGTATATAGTTAAGGATGTGCTCTTATTTTGCATGTACTGGGTGTTCTGTGCCTTTGGGTTGTCTTTCTTCAGAACTGGCATCATGTTCTTTCTGCCATCGTATCTTTTTGTACTCTTCTACTGTATCATCACTGAAGTGCTTCTTTTATCTCTGGATGATCTCTGATTGCTGTTACCTCTGTGCTTGTCGTTCTGTGTGTGTGTTGTACACCTTAATGTACCACCTAGCTAGCAGTTTGAGCCCTTTAGCTTATTCTTGTCTTCCAGTATGACCCTCGCTTTGGAGATGCATTCTGGAACAGCACCAAGTATTCCATGATGACCTATAGTTTTAATGTGTTGACCAGCTGGGCTATTGTCTGCAATGTGTGGTACCTGCCACCAATGGTCAAAGAGGTACTTATGCTTTTGCCTGTGTTTTGGAAATGCTCACAAATCATTTCTAAGAGGAAACCTGCATTACTACTGTCATGAGGTCAGCAAATCTTTATTGACAGTGTAATGGAAGAAGTTGTAAGTGATACTGTACTCCTAAATTTAAGTAGAGATTGTAAATCAGGATGTGCAACCTATTAGGATAATGACAGCAAGCCTAATAGATGAGGGTTGCTCTGAAAGTAATTTTATTTCATTATGTTGGTTTTGTTATTTCCATCTCTAAAGTTCATGGTGCACTCTTTACATAAATTAAGCTAATTTCTGTGAAGGTTGTAAACTTCCTGTACCATAGTCACTTACCTATGCATGGATATCTCAGAGCCCTTGTAACTGCACAACTGAAGTATAGTCACCATTCATACGTGCCTGCTGCAAGAAAAACTGCACATTTAACAAAACAAAGTTGAAAACTGTAAAAGATGGATTTGCATCCTTTCTCTGGCTTGTTTCTCACTGAAGTTCTTGGCTGACCTGGTATACAAAACATTTATAACACATAGGTTTATATGCCATCCATCTATTTAGAAACAAGAAAAAAAAAGTCCTTTAATTTTAATAGACTTGAGAAGGTATAACAGTAGCTGTAGGAAGGTGTAGGTGGATCTTAGGTCCAGAAGATTATCTTTTTTACTGGTCTTTTTTTTTTTTTTTTTTTTTTTTACTAGAGAACACAGCACTTTTCCTTACCTAGTGACCAAGTTCCAGGAAATTAATAGTCTTATAAAATTCTTTCTAGAGTTTTCATTTGGCTAGTTTCTATCTGCTTCAGAAACGCTATTTACTAGCTCCCTGCAAGTCAGACCAATTTAAGTAATTTAATATTTTATAGTCATTTCTCTGTGTGGTTATTTTATTTTCTTTCTGGCACAATGAGCTTGTGTGGGATACTGGAAACAGCAGAGAAAGCTGTATAACATGGGTGTGTAAGCCCACTGCACCTGAGCACCAACCTGACGTTGAGAGCCAGGACTTTCACTCTAGCAGTGCCAATTCTGGTATTGCCTACCACAGCTTTTGTTCAGCCCTAGTTTTAGAAGGCAGGCTGCTGCTAATGACACTCAAAAAAAAATTGAGTGTCTTCTGCAGTGCAGCAAACAGACCCTCACTGACTCATGAAAATTCACTGGTACTGTAGTGTCTGGCCCCAGCTCTGTTCAAGGCACTTCATGTCCTCCAAGGTGATCCTTTCAGTGTGTTCCCAGCTTCCTGGGATTAGATTGGTGCCAAGGTAATGGGTGCACATACATTCCCATGCTCTGGCCAGACCTGTGACCTTGTTCTACATGTTACTTTGAATTGCCATGGAAAGCATGGAGTCTCACACTTTGTTCTCTTGGCACTGGATGATGGCAAACTCAGCATGCTGACTTGCCAGGTGGCATTCCTGAGTAGCCGCTGAAGTATATCTGTGTCATAAACTGAAGTGCCCGGTTTCTGACAAAAGGTGTCTCTTTGGGTGAGACATAGAGAAAACATTTCAGCTGTACAGCAAATCACTGATATCTTTTACAGGAAGAAGAAGATGCTGTTCACTTTGCCAACAGAGTCAAGGCGGTCATTGCTGCTCGGGGAGGAATGTCTGTACTTCCATGGTAAGAGGGAACGTCTTTTGAAGATGAGCTGAAGGCGTATTTGGGTGTTTTGTAATCTAAAACTTAATCCTGGATTCTTTTTAAAACTTCTTCCTTGTTTTCTTTGCTTTGGCTGTAGTCCATCACCCTTACAGACTCTGAGTGAGGCACTATTTCCTTATTCTGTGAACAGCTTTACTAGTATAGGTAGGCTAATAAAGTATAAAAAGATAAACAGAGTTGACAGGTAGTTCCAACCAGAAGGCAGAATTTGGTGAGAATAAATACTTTCCTTGTTAAACATCGGATTAAAGGGAGGCAGTTGTTTATAGCATGATAGATCTTGGCAAAACGAATCATTTACTGTTGCATTGCAAAAGCCAGCATCTGGGGTGAAAGTTGCTCTTAGTAAGCAATGTAATTATTGTAACATTTTTCTACCTTTACTCTGACGTGAACTGAAGGCCATTTCCTTATCTCTATTTTTCAGGGATGGGGGACTGAAAAGAAAAAAAGTCAAAGAGTCTTTCAAGGAAGAGCAGCAGAAAAAATATTGCCAGCTAGTAACAGAAAATGGGTTTATGGGAAATGGAAATGTTTACTAAATGTTATTTATTTTATCTCCTGTTTTTTTGACTGGACTTATCCTCATGGAAAATGGGCTTTTTTTATATTAAATTCTTTCCTGCTGTCCCTGTCAGATATTTTGTGTATGACACAGCAGAGAAGCCATGAACAAATAGTATTTTGTTTTAAATAAGGATATTAGTTTAAAAATAGGAATGTTTATAAGATTCTTGTGAAATTCTCTTCAATGATGAATGTGAAGAATCTGCAGTAAAATTACCTAGGTTCATTAAAACACATTTTTTTAAAGAAATCTTTGAGTTACTTAGAGACTTAACAGTTAGCTTCTTAACTACTAATAAAACATATATCTTTGCAACCTGTATCAGCACCTTGTTTAGCTGTTTTCCTGTGAGCTGCAGGCACTGTGTTGTTGTAGAGATACGCTTGCCCTGAGAGAAGACAAGGAACAGTTCACCATAGTGTTTTCAGAATTTCAAGATGCAGATGAAGTGTTGGATGTCAGAAGGGGAAAAAAGCACTTGCTGACTTTACTCTCCATGTCACAAGACAAGTGATTGCAAGGTAGGATGTTTCCCACTGTGCCATTGACCAACAGCAGCACAACAGCCATGGCAAAGTGTTCCAGGTGCCTGCTTGTGTGACATGAGGATCAGTTGGTGAAAGCCAAGGACAGTGGTGTGGAAAAATATATTTTAAAATTTATATTTTGTCTTCTGATTTTCCTATATCCCTTTCTGTGTCTGTCTGCATTGCACAGATTAAAGAAAACCTATGTCATGGCTTCCACTATGTTCTGTTGTAATTATTGCTTCTTAAATCTTAAATGATACTACTTAAATCTCTTCAGTGTGCCAGAGTTTAAAACAGAAAGTATTTTTTTTCTGCATGGCAGATGTCTTTAAGGCACTAACAGAGATTGTAGTTCTATGTAAAGGGCTAAAATGAGTATGGGCCTATGACTTCTGCTTTACCATGTCTCTTCATTTTGCTCGGAGTTGAAAGGGAAGACAGAATAGGCAAAAAGAAAGGGTAGAGAGGGAAAGAGATGGCGAGATCAGAGTTGTTGGAACACGAATTTTCTCATTTGGACTGTGTTTTTAGAAGACAATAGGAGATTATGTCCCTCTCTACCTGCCATGCAATGCTTCCCTAGCTCACTAAAAGGATAAGAGCTGTTGGATATGTGATCCTTGTTACAGTTATAACTCATCTTGCATGTTTGAATCTGCAAGTATCACACATCACTTGTTCAGCTGTGAAAGGAGTGGGCACAGGTGTGTGTGTGTGTCTGTTTTCTCTGCCATCTTTTGGCTATCTTGATAAGAAAAAGCTAAATGCTTTGTCAAAGAGATTTTTTTTATGCAGACAGTGACATTTAAAGCAAGCACTGAACCCAACAACTTCTCAATGATAGCTGAGGTGTGAATGCCAGCCTGACTTCAAATGGACTTCAAACTTTCTTACCTTGCTTAGAAGAAGTATTTCTTGTTTCTATAGTTGCTTTTTAACCTACCCTACATCTCCCCCTCTCCTTTCCCTCGATACTCTATGCATATTCTGTATTCCACTTGCAGTTGTCAGCAGTGGCCTTTGGCAGACACTTTTAGCTGTAATTGTTTACTGCACTCAGAGTGCTAGCATTATGGAGGAGTTGGTTGTTTTCCAAAAGATCATAGCTAAGCATGTCCTCCTCCTCCAGCAGGAGGATGTGATGGCAGTAAAAAGATCATGTTCCCATGATAACTTGTGAGTGGGAAGTTGGGAAACTGCAACTTATTTCTTATGTAATTTTTTTTTTCAGTGGGTCAAGTACTCAAAAAATGTCTTTCCTCAGCTATGCTTCCAACACTGGAGCTTGTAAAGAAGTCACTTGAAAGCAACTTTTAAGATGCTCTTGTTACTATTGCCTAAGTCTTCCTTGGGGGGAAGTAGAACTTGTGGTGACAGCATAAACCATCTTTACATTATATTATATGTGCAGAATGAAATGACTTGAGGGCCAGCTCTTATTTCTGGGTTTTAACCTCTGGAGTAAGAAGAGGTTATTTGGATATAATAACTTTTCATGTTTAAAGTATATTGTGCTGCTCTGCTAATAGTGTAAAGTAACTTGAAGCTTTTTAACTTTCCAGTGAGTTTACGTGTAATTGACTGTCATTGCCCTAATTTACCAGTTTTTTTGACAGCTTCTCTAAATTCCCTGGCCCTCCAAGAACATATATGCGTGTTATCAAACATCAGAGGGGACCAGAAGTTTTGAGGTGTGACTTTGTTTTCTATAATTCGTTTGGCAACGCTGTGTAAGGATGCCTAAATGCCTGCTGCTTGTTAAGACAATGCCTAGAGAAATCTTACTTACATCAAGAGAAATGTTACAGATGATTAGAAGACATAGCGATAAGCAACTTCATGACCTTTTGGACTCTGAGAATTAAGTCAGACTTTGGTAAAACCACTCATAATCTTTTAATGCATTTGCACGTAAAGACTGACTGCTGTAACTACAGAGTTCTTAATCCTCTGTTGTCCAAATGTCTCTTCTACAGCTGTGTTATCCTTAGGAACATCTGCAGTGCTCTTCTCTCTGATTTCAGCTGACCTGCTGATTCCCCTCTCCTTCCTAACTACCTGATCAAGTCCTTTTTGCAACTGCTTTGAGGGACTCCCTGTATGTATTATAAGAAATGTGCATTAAAAGTAATGTGAATAGTGCCATCTAGTTGGCACTAAAAGACTCTTTTCTGTACATCCTTCTTAACATTTCATTATAATGCAGAGAGGTTTGTTTCATTTGTACTTAGAAATTCAATGTAATTGAAGGCATTGTAATAGAGAAGATGTTCTGGTCTTGTTTCTGCCACCCATTTATTGGACCAGCAGTGAAAAAAGCAGGGCAGCCTGTGCAGCTTTCCAGGGCTGTGTTGTTTGAGGCCTGATTTCAAGTGAAGTTGACCAGTGAAACTTAGGTCACAGATTCATCACAGACTGAGTGTTATACTCTAAGGATGATGTGCTTTTGGAAATGCTTGTAGTGAAAAACCCATTTGTTTGTGTGCTTTCAAACATGTTCCCCAGCTTTGAAACAGATTACAGAGATGACCTGTGGGGGTTTCTTAGGATCATCTGCTTTTGAAGAAGTACTCTCAGGAACTAGTATAGGGACAGAGGCCTTCTTGGCTCTTTGCTTTTTATTGTTATCTCCAGGACCTTAGCTTTGTATCCATTTCTCCTCCCCCCTTCTCCTTCTTGATTATCTATTCTATTTAATGATGGCTTCTCAATTAGTGTACCAGACTCCTTTGTGAGAAGGGTTCATTCTGATCAATTGTCATCAAGGCTAGCATTCAGTACATCCAATCAATGCTGTTCTATATAATGGCTGTGCTATTGACTGATTTCTAATTTTACAGTATGTTGGAGCCCTGTTGAACTCTTTTAATATGATAATTGCTTTACTAATCAGTAGTCATGATTTGTGTGCAATTGAGGATTATTGACATCAACTGATCCCTTGGCATTTGTATTTGGCTGTAAGGAAGATGCATGTGGCAGAACACTTTATGTACCAATAGATATTAAATAGAATAATACTGAGGAAAATGCTACATGCATGTATACCAGCTTTTTTACAAAACTTAGGTCATTTTTTAAAATATAGGAATCGTTATTAAATACTACTTTCTAACATCATATAGGCAGCTGTTAAACAACGTGTTCTGTAAGAACATTCATTAGTCTGTTTTAAATACTAGCTACTAATCTACATGTTAAATACTGCCTATTGATTATATAACATGTATTTTAAATGTGCATCATATATGGCTAGAGTCAGTCTCCTTTACCCATACAGTGTATAACTTTACAAGAGATTTAAGTATGCACACACATTTGATAAAACTGTGTATTCTGTTTCAAGTAACCATTCAATTTGTCAGCTTTTTTGTCATTTTATTCCATGAAATGCACCTACAGTTGATTAGAAAACTATATAGATAGATAGATAACGTATATATCATAAATTCATTAAAGTTCTCTAAAACATCCACTGTGCCATTAATGAAATGTTCGATTTAAGCTGAAGCTGACTTCTATCCAGCTGCTCTTGCTGTGGGACCAGGAGGCGGCAGCACCGCACGCATCTTTCATGCGGCAGGGAGGCACAGACCCGTATTCGTGTGTCATCTGGGAAGCACCAACAGTAATAGCACTTAAGTAAAAAGATGAAAGGGGAAGTTAATTGACTGGGTAGCAGCACGTTTTGTCCTTCCTTACAGTACTAGCATGAACAGAGAAGAACAGCAGAATTTCAAGTTGTAATTTTACTTCATTAGGAACTGAGGTCATTAAAGAGATAGCAAAGTGCTTGGAGCTGTGTGCACACATACGTGCATTTGAAAAAGAAGCAGGGAAAAAAGTCAGGCTGCCAGGCCTCAGGTCATGGTGGCCAGTGGTGGGAGGTGCCATCCTCACAGTGTGTTCCTTTGGTTCATGCAGGCTTGTGTTTTTTAGCATTTTCATTCTCTGCAGGTGCTGTGTGCATCTCCTCTTGTGCTTGATGCGTAGAACCACACCAACACCCACAAAATTCCTCCCATGTTAACACGGTGGTAACATTAGCTCAGCACTTGTCAGCTGAGCACAGATCCTGATCAAGTCACAAAAGGAAGACCAATGCTCAGTTGCCTTTTGATTCTTCTTTATTGATGAAGAGCTAAGCTTTAAGTGTGTGCTTAGGTGTTTTTGTTGTATGAAGTGCAGGAACAAGCACCAAGACATCCCTGCTGAAAAATGCTTAATGTATTGTTTGCTAGAGAGGTACTAAAAACGGTTTTAGTACAGTTTCAGCTGTAACATCCCAGGAGACGGAATCATACATATGAGGATAAATGCTCCAACCTCAATGCTTTGTGTGCATTGAGATGAGAAATGCTGGACGCTGAACATCTGTGGAAGTCTGCCTGTCACTTATTCATGTCATCACTGCAAACTGGAGGAAATCTCTCCTTTTTTTTTTTTTTTAAAGCTGGCGTTAAAGATTCAGGTTCTACCTCACCATAGGCTCTCTTGGTTGTGTGAGACACATGTGCAAAGCTGACAGCTAAGTAATAGAGGAGCTATGTGAAGCCCAGGCGTTTTGGAAAGAGAGCCAGGTGGAATGCCAAAGGGTAACCAAAGAGAGTCTGTGCCATCTGTGGGCGAGCAGCTGAACTGCCCTACATGCCCCTTTTTTGTGACCTGTGCTGTAAACAAGGCTGGTTTGGGATTGTTAACCTTTGCATAAAGAGAAGCTGAAAAATATTTCTGGGTTTTAGGTTTTGAAGTGGGTCTGAGTTTAACTTAGTGTCGCTTACTAGATTGGGAATTGTGGTAAGACAGGAGTTTGACTCTGGAGCCCTGTGACAGGTGCAACTGGGATAGGAGCTGTTTGTGCCAAGGATGATATAACAATTTTCTCAAAATAGAACTCCACAAGTGGAAAGAAAGAGTGTGGCTTTGGGCCTACCTTGTAATGGTTGTGAGGAAAAAGGCTGCAGTACTTGCTTCTGGGAAGGGCCACTTGACTGGCAGTCCTGGGCAGAAATGGGTGCTTTTCTTTGACTGCAGATGTCTTTGCTGCAATCCATTCCACACTGGCTATTTCAGCAAGAATCAGCTTTGTTTCTGCTAGCTTCTGTTAACGCTATTCTTTGGGTATCCACATTTACCCATACTTTATAACAAAAAGCTACATTTAGGATTTTTGAAGGTTTATTATTGTAACTGTCACTGAACTCCTAGCAACTATAATCTCTAATTTATGGAATTTGAATTGATTGAGGTGGGATACACCTCAGTGCTGAGATGATGAAGTGCACAATGCTCCTGCGCCTCAATCCTTCCTGGAGCCTGCACGCGATTCACTGCAGCTCTGTGAATGCGGGCTGCTAGGCATAAAAGCTATGTGAAAGCAAGGCTACCTCTAAAGCTTATCTGTAGTTTCTGTGCAACAAGGATTAGAAGTTCACAGCAGCATGGCAGAGGATAAAATTCCAGGTAGGTTCCAGGATATAAACTGAAGCTGAAACTATCTGACTCCTCTGTGTATACAGCATATCAATTTTTACAGTGAGTTATAGCAAATAGAGTGGTGGAAAGAAAGCGTGACCTGCCTGCAGTCATAATGAAAGAGAACAGAATTCCCAAGTTTGGCTACCTGCCATTGCAGAATAGCAGAATGGCAGGAGATAGAAGGTAGCATGGATAAGTACCATGTTTATTTCCAATAGAATTCAGGAACTTACCGTTTGATATTCTGAAAGCTGCCGGCTTTGGTGACAGGAGACAAACAAAAAGATACTTCTTACTAGGTCTGATCCACCAGCAGCCAATAATATTTGCAATAATTTAGCAGTGCTGAAGGAGATGATGCTGTCCAGACACTTCAATAGAATTTCCATGATCCTGGAAACCAAGTTTGTAGTTACACTCCACAGAGCCAAACTCTACAGGAACTGGTAATCAAGTAGGATAAAGTAAGTACAGCCAAAAAAAAAATTAAAAGGCTCTGCAGTTTTTGGATTCATTTGGAGCATCTGATTTAGATAAACTTGGAGCATTTAATTTCATCTTCTGCACTTCTTTGCATGTATTGCACTTCATGAAATAAACTGAAGTATATGGGTATATGAAAAAGTTTTCTTCTGAGTTTAACAATGCTGATATATTTTCACAGGATTTTTCTTTCTCGTGGTTTGCACTTTCTCCTGGATGATCTTATATTAGAAATTATGGCTGTGTGTAGTCTTTGCACATAAAATAGGCCTTCAGAAAAGGAAACCATGGAAAATCATTAACACGAGTGCCACTCTCTAAGCCATTGATGGAATGATGCTGCCATATCCATGTTAAAGTATGGTCCCACTGCCTGAAAGAAAAAAGGCTCACTGGTTGGAGTGGAGCAGTAGAACTGCGTGTTCTCGTGAGGTACAGAGTAGACAACAAAATGAAATGATGGAATTAATTTTAAACTAATTTATCAGTAGATAAATGATCAGTGGTTTATAACAGCTGTATCTTTTTTTTTTTTTTTAACAAGGCAAAGGCCACTTGGCAAGGATGGTAATTTATTTCTGCTTTAAGTAAGTCAACAGTTTTTGCAGGAAGCAGCTAGCTGTCCTTTGATGGGAATGCAAGATAAATTGAAAGAAAGCACTTGAACACATTCACTCCAGGAGTTGGCAGCTTTGTCACTAAGAGGAGGATGTCAGACTACCAGACACATTTCCTCCACACTCTGCCAGGCAGAGAAGAAGGTTCATCGAGCAGCTCACCATGAAAATTGATTTTTTATACAGTTTAATGTTAATATAATTGTGAAATATTCATTTAAGGGTACAGTGGAAACCTGGATGCAGTAGGTTCTGTTTACTTGTTCAGCCTTGCCTCAGTTTGGGCACCTGAAACTGGTGCCCATTTGTATTTGTTTTCAGCAGTATTTTTTTCCCCCATTATTTTTATGTGACAGCAGGAATCAAAATAGTGATCTTCCCATGCTGTAAGAAAAATAGTGGAGGCTGGTTGTTCCCTACTGTTTGTTCATGGAGTCTGCAGGTGTCTGGCTACGTCCAGTGCCATCCAGAACAGGGGTAGGTAAAACAGTCATGCTGTTAAAGTAGAAAAGTGGCACTTTAATTCCTCATAATGAATGTTAGAAGAAGAGGCCTCCAGAATTTTCCTCTGATGTTTCAGGGATGTGGATGGATTTCAGCCCTCTAAGTCCGGAATTTGGTGTGGTACCAAATTAGACATACACTATACTGAGTTCAACCTCTTTGTTTTACTACAACACTGGCTAACAAGCACACAGGCTCGATCAAAATCATCCATTATTTTCAATTTTCAAGGTCCTGTCGACTAATAATAATAAAAGAAACCCTCACATTGCACAAGTATGTCTATACTATTATCCTGAGGAGCTAGACAGATTACACTGTTGCTACTTTTCTCCAGCTGTCCTTAGGATAGAGATTTCAGCTCCCTGAATAAACAAACAAACCATCTCCCTTGGCCTTCTCCATTTGCATCTGCAATGAAAATTCATGGGTAAAGAATAAAGGTCTTGTTTGGCTTCTTGATGGTGAAAAAATAGAATGCAAATTTTAAACGTAGCTCTAAGGGGTATATATTGTGAAATAGCACCCGGTTGTTTTTGATCCAAGCTGCTTTCTGGCTTTGAGCACAAGCAACTCATCTGGTTCCAGGTGATACAGGTATGGGAAAGAACATATGTATTCTTAGGATAATCATTATTTCTTTCAAATTTATTTTGATAGCTGATGCTAGGATAATTGCAAATGTTAGAAGAGGAATGTTGCATGACGGCAGAAATATGTCTAGTTCAGGATATACCTTCTCTTTTTCCTTGGAACTAAGAAACAATCAATGCAAAATGGGAACAACAATGTTATTTTCCAGGGATTCCTCTTTTGCTTCCCAGGGAGTGGTGAATAATTGACTAATGCTTGTCCCAGAGACCTTGTAAAAAGGTATTTTGAGGTATTTCAGTTACAGGAAATTACTTCTGTGTATAGTCTTCATGCATTACTACAGTGATGACAAAAGTATGACAACTTTGTTTTGTTTTTGCACTTGTTTTATATTTATATTTTTAAAGAAATTATTGTGAAGAGCTCAGTTTTGGTATACTATTTGTTGAAAATAATAAAGGGAGGTCCCTGTGACTTGGTAGAAGGAATACCTGAGGCATTGCCACTGGGTTACATTTTGGGACACTGGGGAATGTTTGGAGGAAATCTGTTTCATAAGAAAAATTAATAATGTATGTAATTGATGGTGGCCAATGTATACCTTGGAAGATCAAGGAATGAACTTTTAATGATAATACTATTTTACAACTAATGTTATTTTATAGAAGGGATGGAAAATGGGACGTGGTACCATATGTGGATATATTTTTCACATTGAGGAATGATTATAAAAGTCAGAAGGAATGCAGATTGTTGATAAAGGATGCAAATGTTTCAACGCTGGAATGGCATAGAGTAAAATTGCCAAAGCAATGTTCTTCAGGTGCAGTAGTGGTAAAAAGTGTTGGAAATTTAAGAAGATGTCAGAGGAGGAAGAGGATGTGGAATTATTTGTGGCCTCTGAAAGTATAAATGAGGCAGGGGGGAGGATGTGAGCAGTCAAATAGACAGTGAAGGAGAGGCTGATCATTTCAGTACAATAGCAAGGATAACTTGCAGAGGAGGAGGAGGGAGTGATGTAATACAGGCTCCCTTAAGGCAAAGTGGTTGGAATGGAAGGCATTTCTGTATTCCTTGAAGTCCCCTTCTCTACACAGGACTTAAAGATTTGGAAGGAAAGGGCAGGAGAATACAGAGAGGACCCAGAAAATGTGGGAAAATGGTTAGAAACTATAATTGAGAATCATTATCCCAATTGGCAGGATCTGCAGGTAATTTTGGGCGTTTCATCCTCGTATGAGGAACAGAGAATAGCCTTAGCTAAAGCTAAAGGGAAAGCTGAGAAAATTCAAGCTCAAGATACCCAAGCAGGAAGTTCAGATGATCATTTTCCATCCATCAGTCTTGGATGAGACTTTAAGAATCAAGCACAGAGGTGTTTAATAACTGAATATCAAAGGTTAATTATATTTGGAGTAAAGAATGTAATACCAAAACTAAGGAATGTTTCTAAGCTGTGCCAGGTGGTGCAAGGCAAAGATGAAACTCTGTCTGCATTTTATGAAAGATTATGCTAAACAACTAGGAAATGGGTAGATCTGAATGATCTTGAAAAAGAATATTAGAAAGAAATTGCAAAAGCAGAGGAAAGGGATGCCAGATCTATTGACAGATTGTTGGATGCTGCATGGGGGTGCATAATAACAGGGGTGAAATGGAGGAAAAAGATGCAGAAAAAAGAGCAGGTGAGTTCCAATAAAGGGCAAGCTCTGGCTACAGCAACAGCTCGGTGAAGCAGGCAGATCAGCCCAAACAGGTTATCAAACTAGGCATGGAGAGCAGGACGGAGGTCTCCCTTTCAGCGTGGGAGGGCTCCTCTAGAAAAAGATCAGCGAGCCCTTTGTAGACAGAAGGGGCTTCGGACAAGAGAACGCCCACTGAACCCAAACGGGAGAAGTCCTCCCCAGATGAAAGAGTGTGACAGAGCGCTGAACAGCGCGGTTGCAGATTTTCCAGCTCTGGCGCTATTCGGAACCCGCCTGGACACTTTCCTGCGCGAGCTGCTGCAGGGCTCTGCTCAGCAGGGGTTGGGCTGGGGGATCTCCGGAGGTCCGTTCCAACCCCTGTGCTCCTGTGACCCCACGCCCTCCCGCCTCCGGCCGCCACGGAACCGACGCTCCCGCGCGTTCCCTCTCCGCGCGCCCCCTGCAGACAAAGCGCCTAAATAACAGGAACGCCGGGCTCATCCCGCACCTTTCCAGCGGCGCGCCGAGGCGGCAGCGAGATGCCCGTGCCGGGCGGAGGGGCGGGCCGTGGGGCGGGCCGCAGGGCCTTAGGGCGGCGGCGCCCGCGCTCGCGGGGATAGTGGCGGTGCCGGAGGTGCCGGCGTGCGCTCGCCGCCATGGAGGAGCTGGGCTCGCTGGCGGTGTCGCTGGGCACGGCGTGGCTCTCGCTGGTGTTCGCCCTCATCGTGCTGCCCTCGGCGCTGGGTGTCTCGCTGGGCATCTCCGAGGCCTACATGTGGGTGCTGGTGAAGACGCTGGAGGTAGGCGGCCCGCACGCCCTTCTGTGCCTCGGGGCCGCGCTGCGCGGGCGGGGGGCCGCCGTGGCGGGCTGGGTACGGCCTGTGCCTGTGGCCGCCTCGTTTCGTCCCGTTCTTCAGCGATAGCTCTCGGGTGTGTCTGCCATGGATATGTTTTAAGGCTTTTGGTGCGAGTGAGCGTGCTTGAAGTGCTTTCTGGGGGCCCGAGACAGATTTATTCTGGTGTGGGGTGAAGAGAAGCCATTCCCAAGCTGGGGGAGGGTTCTGAGGTGAGGAGCCGGCCGCGTTGGGCTCTGCTTCGTTTCCTGAGCAGACGGACTCGTCCTGCTTAGATGGAACAAGGTGAACTTGAGATGTGGATCGTTCTCTTCTACAGAATGCGTGCATGCAGGGAACATCTCGCTGCTGGCCTGTTGTTGAGAAGTGTCTCCTTGGCTCACAGATTTGCCTTGCTTAGCAGCTTGACACAGAGCCAGTTCCAGGTAGCGCCTACAGGAGCCCCTGGAGATAGGTATTGTCACATCTGACTTTTCTGTGCCAAAAATAACATTAGCAGAGGCACGTGGTGAATAGATAGCTGTTAGCCTTGTGCAGCTGTGCTGCCTGAAACTTCCTTGGCTGTTGTATTCAGTCTGTGGGCCTCCTGCTGAGTTGTGGCTGTGTTGAGTCATAGGATGCTGCAGTCTCGGACAAGTGAGACTCCTTGCAGTAGCTCTCTTGACAGCTTTCTCTTCAGTTCCAGCCTCGGATCTCCCAGCCAATCCCTCATTTTTGCCAGGATGGTGGTGGAATCTTGGGCCTGTAGAGCACTTTGCACGTCTACAGCCTCTGTCGTCTCTTTGGGCTGGATTGAAGGAGCTATTGCTGTTTATAGGGTTACTCTGCGTATGGTCCTCTCTTGGCTCAGTGAAAGGGCATGGCGACTGTGATGCTGAATTTCTGCATAGTTTGTATTGTCAGGTAATGTATGTGCTTTATTAGAGCTAATCTGTTACAAGGGGCCAGCTCCGCCATCCTGGGCACTGGAGTCTGGGTACCAAGTAACAGGAGAGTCTGAATTGTGCATTGTGTCTGCTAATCCACAGTCATGTGTAATGTGGCAGACAAACGTGAGCTTGTGGTATGGAGCAAGATGAGAATGGTGCTGGGCTTGAGATAGTATTTTTGTCTGCTCATAGAAGTAGATCTGTTTACACTTGATTCAGAAGGGGCGATGCTTATTTCCCATGCTGTAGGCATGGCCTGAGAAAAGGGAGTGTAGAAGCTCCTTTAAAGAACAAAAGTGTTCTTGTGCTCTGGTGTTCTGACGCTACTGACAAGGGAGATCAGTTGGTGCACAATGACTGTTTCTCCATGCTGAGCTGTCTTAGGAAGGAGCATTATTCTAAGCATGTACAGACAGCAGTGTTGAGGATGTACTTCTGTTGGGCTGCATTGACTAAACCCAGAGTACTGTACTAGGGATGACCAGCTTTATATAGAGTACATAAATATGTATTTGTTTCTCTATGTGAGAAGGTGAAAATAGCGGAAGACTATGACAAGCTATCCTTATATTGGAGGAGTGCTGGTTGCCTACTTATTATCAGAAAATCTTCTTCCCCTGCTGTATTTTTTACAGAATATTAACTTGCTTCTTAATTGCTCTTCCAAATTGAGAGGAAACTACTTCTGCCTGTGGCTTCCTTTCCAGTGTGATAAGAACAATCTCTGGCACAGTGTTAGCATGTGCATGTTGTTCAAATGTTGGATAATTGCTACAAAAGCTTCTTTGGCAGCTGCTGACTTCTATGAAGAATACTTTAGACTAATGCTGCTGTGCTGTGTTGGTACCTGTGGAATCACTCACCACTGAAATCTTGTTGAAACAGAAATCTTGTTTCAACAGAATTGTTGAAATGACAGAGACTACCTCCTGTGATCTGTCACAGTGTGACAGCTCTCCTTGTTGGTTTTAAACACTCCCAGGTTGCTTCCAGTTTTTAATTTTGTGCATCTTTCTTTCCTGGTCTCAATCATATGCTCCCCTCCATCAAAGTTTTCCATCTTTGGGGCTTTTGACTAGCAGAGAAAGCATTTTTTGGCTTGCTTTTTTTTCCTCCCAGAGCGTGATAATGCACAGCAGATACTTGGAGTAGTAGGTGTGTTAACGTTGTGTAACTGTGGCCCCTGGTAACAGAAGCAATTTCTAATAGCTTATTATGCTGTCAGGCAGGGAATGCACTTTCACTGAGCAAGTGTGTTGCAGTATTTAGTAGCTATGAAGTGAAGGTGCTTGCTTTAGAGATCACTTGGACTTAAAGTTGAGAATATACTTTGGGGCAACAAGGATGTCTTGGTGCCATTGGTCAAACAGTAGGTTCTTGCCACGTGGGATGGGATGTGTTCCTTCCCCCATTCTCTAGGTATCAGCTTTGCTCCCTAAACCACCATTGGGATTAGGAACTATGGCATGTGGTGCTAAGTGTAAGGATGAGGAAAGAAAAGGTGAAATACATAGCCTATAAATCTGTGAATCACTGTGGGATTTCTGCTGATTCATGTTGAATTCGTTGGCTTCTTTAAGCAAGCTTTGCTGACTAGTGGTGCCTAACAGTGTTGTTGAAGGTCTTTGTATCTCTGTAGTTGGTGTTTGTGAGTTGTTGGGTGGAGAACTCTGAGTTAAGAGGATGGCTCTGAAGGGGCAGAAGTTAATGGAAAGCAGCTCTTGAAGATGAGTCTGATGGGGATGGTGCACTCTTGCTGACAGGCCAGAAATAAGCTTTTGAAAAAGTGTTTTAGCACATCTACTACATAATCTTAAGTTCCTTGGCTGTGTTAATTAAGTTCTTCAGCTGCCCCAGTCCTGTGCAGGTTCTTATGGGTGGTTTCAACAGATTTAATAATGAAGGCTACTTGTATGCAGGTCAGGTTACTAGAGCTGGGGTTACCCTCCTCAGGGGTTGCATCAATAATTAATTCAACATCTTCCTGGTCAACAGCACTGACCTGAAATGCTCCCATCTTCACAGCAAATGAGCACCGGTGTTTCTGATGCTGTTGATTAGTAAATGCTGTTCACAAAGAGCAGCAGCTCTAGGCACATCTTGCCTTCAAGTTATAATGCATGGAGCTGGCATAAAAGAAGCTAGTTAGCATTTCTGTTGCAGATCCCCCTTCTTCTTTCCTGTAAAGCTGGAACAAGTTGTCCTGTTTGGAGGCAATGACAAAGACATCTCACGAGGGTGAGGAAAAGATAACATGGATAACCAGAGAACCCTTCACTCCCCCTCTGAAATGATTGCTCCTTTTTTTGCATTGCTGTTTTCATTTACACTGATTTCCCTGCCTCCCACTGTGTGGGAGGTGCTCTGAAATCTCTGTTGCTGTTGAGGTTTGGAAGGTCTCCAGAAAGGAGTGATCATCTAAACTAGCACGGCAGCTTTTGTGCTGAGCGTGACCTGCCAGCCTCGTTAAATAAAGCAGTGATTCCAACACCGTTATGACTTAAGATTTCAGTCTGCTTCAGTAGTTTGGTAATCTCTCTTTTCAATAATCAGTGAATATGGCTCCTAAATCAGAGATGGTATTTCAAGATGATAAACGAGGAGAAAAGCTCAATTTACTAGGGTAATAGGGGAAATCCACATTGTATTCTGAACTGACTTGATTGATTCTCACAAACGATCTTTTCTGTTTGCATTCATGAAACCATGTGTTGCATTTGACTTTTTACATAGCTATCTGCTTGTAAACGTGTTGCTTTGAAAATCTTTTGCAATTTTTTTTTTTTTTTTTTTGCATCTGAAGTCTAATTGGACTTTTCTTGAGTACAGCATAACCTGTCTCTTAACTATCTATATAGGCTGTTGGCTTGCTGCGTGTGGTGTATCCTTTTTCAGGGGTTGGAAACTTAAAAGCCTTTCCTATCAGGATGAGGTGGGGATGTTCTCAAGGAAAGGTTGGTAGGCTATTCTTATCTGGTGAGATGTAGCATGGTATCTTCAGACTGGTGTGTGTGACTAAAGCATGAAAGCTACTTAGCTCTGAGCAGCGCAAATAGCAACATTACCGAGTTGGATCTGTGGTGTTTGCATATTTTGTCACTGTGCTGATTTCTAGCTTTACATACTAGTTCAATGAGTAGCACAAGATGCACAACTTACTTTTAGTGTTGAAGAATCTGGTGTTTTATGCTTCTTCCCAAAATCTGCTCTGGTGTCCCTGGAGAAGGCTTAGATCTGCACCAGGTGCCTCAGGCTGTCTGCTCAGCACCTGCACTCATGTCAGTGTTACTGCAGTACATCCATGAAACCTGCCACGTGGCTTTTTGGTCATCTGCTTAAGAAAACTGAGCCTGTACTTGACTTTCAGGATACTTTTTGATCTACAGTACGCAGCCATGGTATTTTCCTCTCTGTGAGATGAATCAGATTACGTAGTGAAAGCTCTATGTGGTGTGAAGCTGAGCATTAGGGTAGGAAGCAGCTGAAGTTGTTGTGGATGGTGCAGATCACTAGCTGGCAAGGAGGAAGGAAAATGACTCACGTAGCTGCATGAGGTGCTTCTTGTTTTCCAAGTTGGATATAAACAAGCTTCTCATTTGATCAAAGTTAAAGGTGCTGTCAAAGCCAGCAATTTATTTCAAGTGCCTAAGGATAAGTGGCATGATTACATTAAGTAAACTTGAGTTAGAATCAAGTCTCGCTGCTTGGCACGTGTCTGGTCTTTGGAAGTTTGACAGACATGGGAGAAAGAGCTAATAGGATTTTAAACCAGTTTGCAGTAGCAGCTGGTAGAGCTGTGCCCTGATAAGTGCCCAAAGTCTCAGGTGTGAGAAAGGAACAAGAAGGGAAGATGGCCTGATGTGGTGTCCGGATGGCTTTCTAAAGTGTGCCTTGGTCTCCTGGGAGAGCTGGCAGCAAAAATGAAGGTGCCTCAGCTCTCCCCTGCTGGAGTGCAAGGCAGCAGTCCCTGGAAATGCTCTGTGCAACGTCTGTAATGGTGCTGGGCTGTGGCCCTGTGCCCATCTGCTGGCAAAGCAAAGGACAAAAAGAACAGTCCTCTCTGATCTTTTCCTTTTCCCCTCAAGTTCTCTTTTGGGGGTTCTGCAGCTTGCCTAAGTGAGATGAAGAGGTAGACTGTCAGACTGAGTGGGAAGCACAAATGTATTCTGAGAAAGTGGTAGAAGGTTGGTTAGTGGAATTACGTGAGCCTGTGGTCTCTATGTGCTTTGGGGAAAAGTCCACTACTTGCTTTGCTAAGTGAAGTGTCAGAGGAAATTGCTATATATTGGCGTATTGCAAATTTCAGAGTATTGCACAACCATGTCTCAATAGCCTGCACCATCAAATTGTTGCTCCTTTGTGCTTGGCTAGGCTGAAACTTTCTTTGGATGTGAGCTGAGTTTGTAACCACAGGATTTCTGTAATGAGAATAATCTGAAGAGAGTTGCATATTTTTTTCTGAGTTCCAGAGAAGCTCTTTTCACTGGTTGTGCAAAGCAAAAGTGGGCCAGCACAAGGTTTTGAAGACTTATTTGAGGAGGACTTGATATAGTGAGATGGGATATAGGAAGCAGTTCTGTCAGTGCTGGTCGTGAGAGGTTATGTGCTGGAGGTAATGCCTTCAGGATGGACCCGAATCCCCAGTGCCCCATGGCTCTGTTGAATGGAAAAGGAGAAAACAGCATGGTTTAGCTTTGGGCTGAATCAAGCGCATCACCAAGATGATGTCTGATGACTTTCATCTGTTTCACCTTGCTTTGAGACCTTTCTGTATAGATTAACACAGCCTGTTTCTGTGCTGTGAACCAATATGACTTTGCTGCTGGAGCTGTGAAGGTCTGAACAGCAGAATATCCATATTTTTCCATAGGAGCTGCTGGATCAGTGTATTTTGGAAGCATTTACTGTAATAACTTTTCTATAAATAAGGTAAGGTCTCATGGGGAAGGAACTAAAACAGTTACCTTCAGAATGAGCTGCTAAGCCAGTCCTCTCCAGCTGGACTTTCCATCCGATTGCAAAGTAGCTTTGTGGAGGAGTGGACCCAGGGCAGAAGGTCTGCTTCAGGGTGAAGGGCAAGCTCCAAGGCAGCCAAAGGCTTGCCGTGGTCAACCTGATAAAAATGAAACCTGATGTAGGCAGAAGGGTTGTTGCGTGGTGCTGTGCAGAACTGACAGAACTGAAGGTCAAGAAAGCTCAAGAATAATGTAAACTAGCTGCAAGCGAGATGTTTCATGATGCCAGGGAGCTTCTACCTCACATGTTTGTGGGTAGGTGGAGGTGCTGAGAAGCATCAGTGTGCTTCCTGTGGCCAGGGGAGCAGGGGTTGCTTCCTTCCATCTTTCAGTCTTCTTTTCCCAAATCATATAGTAAAAAACAATGATTAACCCTGGTGAGCTGGCTTGTTCAGGCCGCGGTTAGACTTAATCCACCGAGGACCTTATTTTTGTAGTTTGATTTTTTTGTAGTGAAATAGCATTGGTAGAATGTTGCATTGTGCTACGTGCTCATCAGGCTGTTGTGCTGCTCAGCTCCAGGAGCTGCCTAGTGACGGAGGCTTGTGGTGGCTCTGTGCCTGCAATGACACAGGCTCTGTGTTGCTTCTCTGAAGACTGACAAGCAGAATCAGAAAGTGCTGACTGTACCTGCATGGTTTTTGTTATTAGGCATATTCACCAGTGCTCTCTGTGGGTGTAGTGTACTGAGGGGTAGTATATACACGGTTTTAGGAGTACCAATGATGATTATCTGATGAAGAGACTAAAAATTACAGTGTTGCTTTGCAGGAGACTTGTTTCTTAAGTGATTACTACATTTGGAAAATTAATGTGTTCTTTCTTTTCAACAGTGGGCCACTATACGGATTGAAAAAGGTGTCAAAAAGCCACAGCCACAGATGCTGAAGATTCCTGCTGCTAATGGTAAGAACTTGGAGTAAGATCATATTGTTAAGAATAACATGCTGGAGTAGGCAGACCGAGCCCTTTTCAAATGAGATGTGCGAGTTCAAGAAAGAGAAATAGAGGAGGAGTGGAATGGCCATCTACTTACTGTATGTCTAATTATTTTGCAATACTACTGGCACATTCACTGTTCCTGCAGAGGGGAAACATGAGTTGCAATATGAACTTGCTTTTGTCTTGAAAGCTGCGTTTAGATTACAGCCTGCAAGGCTGCTTGCCAACTCTCTATCTTGGAAGCATCAGGGTACATTTAGTAATATCTTAGTAGATCTGACTGCGTGGTGGACTGTGTTTCACAAGCTCTGTGCTACTGGAGGTCTCTGGATATGTATGCTGTTATACTTTTTCTCTTAGTGTGCTGGTGTTAAGAGTTGGTCCCTTGAGTTAGTTAATTCACTGTTGCCAGGTAAGTTTCTTGCTGCTTTCTCTTTTGTTAAGACAGCTGAATAGTTGCTTCATATTTCTTTCTTTAGCCCAATTTTGAAATAATGTGGTGGTGTTTAAAAAAGCAACTGTATCTTATCCCATACAGTGCATGTGTCATGGTAGCTTGTGCTGGGTCACTGTTGGCCACAAGAGGATGTGGGAGCTGTGTATGCAGTGAGTGTAGCTCTGGTCCTGGTACCAACTGCCTTTGTATCACCATGGATTTGCTGTTTTCTTGACAGCTTTAGTGACAGCTTTTTTTCTCTCTCTTTGTTTGGCAGCAGAGCTGGAAGCAGGAGTTTGCCCTTTTAGTATATAAGTGAATTATTATCTGATTTTACCAGTTAGCTGATGTGACTGTGGTGCAGTAATGGGGATGGAGCTGCTGAGCTGATTAATTGCGTTTCATCTGCAGAAGAGCATCTTTACCAATACTGGAAACACTGGTTATTGTGCTGTTTTCATGGCAGGCCTGAAACAGGCTTTGATGGTAGCAGACTCAGCTATCAGTTGGCAGCTGTAACAGTAAACTGGAGGTACTGCACAGCGGTTCTTAATGGATGTCAAAATTGGTCTTCTAACTTAATTTTTGTTGTGGCTGGAGAAAAACTTATTTTTTTCTGTGTCACATGTTTTGAAGATTATCTGGGGGGACAAAAAGGGAGGTAGTGGTTTCCTTTGTGTTTTGTCAGCTGCCTATGCTCCACGGAGTTGGTGAAACAGGGAGTGAGACATCCTTCATTTAAGGGTGATGAGTCCCATCATACCTTGAGTCACTGAGAGGGTGGAGGATGTGACTGTGCTGCTCTAATTGCAGAGTCATAGAGAGCACTGTCCTTCCTATAAGTTTGATTGTGGAGGCACATAGGTTGTTTTTTCCTAGAAAAGAGAGGAAAGCTTTAGAGAGAGAAGACTTAGGTAGTGCATGTTGCTCTGATCTACTTTTTTGAGAAGGTGTGGGAAGCATGGAGGATATCTGCGCTCTCGTACCAAACTGCTTTCTCTGCACTACTCTTGTAGGGACTGACTTATGATTAGGTTCCTGTATGTGGATGAGACTAGTTGGTGACCGGGGTGGGTGAAGGTCTATCAATCTTGTATTGGCATTTGCTGAGGTGTCAGAATGCAAGCAGTCAGAGGCCTGGTTACATTATGCAATATTTACTGAGGGAGGAGAAATTTCTGCTGATAGTGAATTGTTGCGTAGCTGATTAAAATGGGGTAAAGGTAGGGGTCTGCACGTGTGTATGCATGTGTGTGTTCAGTGCTGACTGACACGAGGGGAATGTGCAGTACCTCTCCTGTCTGTCCTAACAACCCAGTCCTCACTGGGAGATGGGTCAGGAAAGAAGGGAACATTGCACATACAAGGACTGATTTTTTCATGGCAGAGGAATGATGTGCTTACTCAAATACCTTAAATACTAATCTCACCCGGTCTTTTGATATAAAAGTGAGAAGGTGACTGTGCAGATACTGCCTTTCTCTCCTATACCAAAATCCTGTGTATTTCATACCTGTTAGCAAAAACAGCATTCAGCTCCCATGTGTGTGAAGAGTAGTCTCAAGGAACATGTTGGCTGGTTCTTGCTATGTGAGGAATTATCTGGGACTGTTACCTTGTGTTTAATGTTTAGAGGGCAGCGTGCTTCTGTGCTGGTCCCATTATTAGAGCTCTTGGCCAAGCAGGTATTTAGAGATTAGATCTGGGTCTCAGAGCAGCAGGGGAACCAGCTCTGAGCTGTCAGTGTAAGTGCAGGCTGGTCAAAAAGCAATCCTCTTCAAGTTGACGGATATGAAAACACTGAAACACTGGTAAAGTCGCTTAAGTGACATCCACTAGACGACATATGCAAGTAATGTAAGTAGCAGATAGTGAGAAGTTTGAGGCTTGCATAATTAGCTAACCAGTGTGTGAGAACTGAGAGGCTCAGGGCTTGTGTTGTCATGCTGAGTAATGTAGTAGCTATGGTGTCTTGTTGAGAAAGATCTTTGCTGCACTCCTACCTAAAACTGTCTTTCAGCTACCTCTGGCAAAGCTCTGCCTATGGCCAAAGGATTAGATGCTGTTAAATACTATCTTCTGATAACCAGAAGGCTAAGTATATCACTTAAGTAGCATGTGCTTAGTTCTGATCATAATACCTTCAGGTCCTGCTTGTAGAACCTTGTCCCAAAGGCAGCCTGTGCACAGGGGTGTGACGATGACTGTGCAGCTGGTGAGGAAAGGTTACAGCTGTGGTGTGCCAGCAGTGTGTTCAGCTTGCACCTCATGTTGGTGTTCATGGTAATTTGAGCTGAGAAGCCTGAGCTGGGAAGGCAGCTGCTTGGCTGAGCTTTCTGGGTTCTGGGAAGCAGTACAAGGAATGTTGCTGGTGTACTGGGTGCTGGAGTCTCTCACTGGCCCATTTGTTGGCTGTGACTTGTCTTCCACCCCAGCAGCTGGGTGGAGCAAGAGGCTGGATTGTCTTGCCTGCAGTGTGGAGGTCAGGATCCTGACACTTCTAAGGGACTGTCTGAAAAAGAAGGAATGAGATGTGAAATAAAGCTCCGATCTGTGCTTAGAACACTACACAGAAGTAATACATGCTGCTGAATGTGGTGCTTTGTGTAATTTAGATTCTGAAGGAAATGTGCATGTTTGGGTGTGCCATGTTTATTTCCTTATGTTTATAGGCTAGCAATAGGAAAATGTGCTGGTCTTGATGATATAGCAAGCTGTGGCTGCAAAATTCAGAGCTGAAGATGCTAGGAGTTTGTTGCAGTATGATGTCTTTATGGGTGTTTTTTTCAGTATTTACATTGGAGGCTTGTGAGGCATTTCTCAGAGATCTTTCTTGTGTTCACACACATGTGTGATACAGTGCAATACAAAGAATTCCCACATCAGTTGTAATGTGACTGTTGGATGTAATGTATATCTGGAGTTTTGCTGGCAAGGCTTTTTTGGGAATTTGTGGGAAGTTAAGCCCTGCAGGGTGTGTACTTGTGAGAAAGGCTCTTGTAATTTGAAACAGCTGGATGCTTCCTCCTTACCCGTGTGTCTCAACCTTGAGACACAGCAGTTACGCAGTTCATCAGAGGGCATCTGACAAAGTGGTTACCTGAACTTGGACCTCTGTCATGTAGCTGAGTGTCTGAGGGGATGGCTGTTCTGGTTAAATGCTATTCTAGATTTCTTCAGTCATCAATTACATGAGCCAGACCAGAAAGCAGCTACTTGATCTTTATACTTAGCTTACATGGCTTGTCTTTAAAAGCTCAAATAGCAAATGAATGCTATCAAACAGTGAGCTTTAAAAAAAAAAAATGTCCAGCTCTGACAGTAGATTTGTATCCTAAACCAAAGCAGAGTTCTAGAGGGTGACTGTTTAATTTATAGACTTGCTTCTTCATATGGTTACCTTTTTCTTCCTTAAGGTATCATTGAAAGAGATGAAACACCTATGGAGAAAGAAATTGCGGGTCTACATCGAATGGAGTTCCAATTCTCCGACATATTCTATTTCTGCAGAAAAGGGTTTGAGGCCATTGTGGAAGATGAAGTCACTCAAAGGTTTTCCTCTGAAGAGCTGGTTTCCTGGAATCTCCTCACAAGGACTAATGTCAACTTCCACTATGTCAGCCTGAGGCTTACTGTTGTGTGGGTCATTGGGGTTATAGTGCGGTACTGCTTCCTTCTGCCACTCCGGTAAGCTTGCGGCTGCAGAGAAGTTTTGTTGCTCAGGGATCACATAAACGTGCTCCTCCCCGTTTTTTTTCAGACCAAGTCAAAATTGGCATATATAGAAGATCAAGTGGCTTAAACACTCCTCTGAGTTGTTAAGAAGCTATTCAGTGCTTTTATCTTGTGCGCTGAGGACAGTACATGAGGTCTATTGATCATCCCTTCGTGGAATGCTTTCCCTAAGTTGCTTATATTGAAAATGTGAATGTAAACTGTGCAGTCCTCTAAATATCAGTGTTAAACTTGCACACTACAGGCATCAGGGCATCTGATGCTGCTGCCTTAGCTAGTTTGGCTTTGAGCATTGTGTATCAGGGAATTAACTGACTGCGTAAAGGATCTGCAGAATAATTGAACATTGGAGTTCCTTTTCTGTTTCAATGTGATACTGATATAAATCAAACTTACTTTTATGTCTGTTTCTCTGTAGCTTTACTCTCGCTGCCATTGGGATTACCTCAATGATCGTGGGGACAACAGTGGTAGGACAGTTGCCAAACAGCAGGTGAGTACTGTCTGTGTGAGGATCAAACTGCCAATTACGTAGCCTTGCATCAGTCCAAAGTACTCAAGATTGAGACTGGACAGGTTTTGCATATTGTGGACTACCGATAATCTGTTCTACCCACAAAAATGCTGCTTTGCTGAGGGTGGCTGCTTGTCATGTTTGGCACTGAGACTAGTGCTTTGATGGGGCCCTTCTTGCTGCCATAAGAAATACTCACCCAGAGTACTAAAAGAAGAAAAAAATAAGACTGTTTTTTAAATCCCAGCACAAGTGTCTTGCTTAGGTAAATGAGACCAAGGATATGACGTGCAACTTGGCATAGGTGTAGTAGTGAGTGAGTGGACCTGGGATTAGTCCTCCTACATCAGAGTTCCAGGAAAATCTTTTAGCCCTATGTTATGTTGAGTAGGGTAAAGAACTTATTCCATGTGTCTAGCTGCTTTCCAGCATGCCCCAGATGCCTGTGTCTTCTCTTTCAGTCTGAAAAACTATCTGAGTGAAGTGGTGCACCTCACATGCTCCCGGATCCTTGTGAGAGCTCTGTCTGGAACTATCCATTACCATAACAAGTGAGCAAGCTAATGTTACGGCTGTAAAACTGTGTTTATGTTCCTTTGTTTATGAGTATTCTATTAGGAACTGGGGGAGGTGTGTGGAGAGGAGGGCAGTTTGTTCCTGAACCACAGGTTTATGTCATGCTTGGTGATGATTTAACTGATGGCTTTACAGAGTTGTGTGCTTAATGTGGTGCTGAGCGCACTAGTAGTCTAACAACAAATTGTGTAATTGCAGGGAGAACAAACCTCAGAAAGGAGGCATTTGCGTTGCCAACCACACATCACCAATAGATGCGATCATTTTGACCAACGATGGATGCTATGCAATGGTATGAGGAGACTGATGGCAGAAAGATGGGAAAAGGAAAGATTGGCATAATGGTTCACGAGTTCAGTACTTTGTTTAGCTTTTAAAGTTGGTGAATAAGGTTACCTTGAGGATGAGTCACTGGGGAAAAACGTAAAGTATGTTGAAGTCTGACTTCAAGTTGCACGTTGATGAAATTTCTCTGGGAATGTCAATTCAGACTCTGTTCGAGATACTTCAGAGACTTTCTTGCATGCTTGTAGATCCTTCCAAGTGAATGTGCTTTAATAACTTTTGTGCATACTACTCAATCCTGGATGTGATTTACAGTATGACCTAATCTGCTGGGATGCAGGAGAAAAAATTGTTCTTTTCTGGGGGGTCTTGTTTGCTGATATGTTTCACTGGGCCTGCAGGTTGGCCAAGTTCATGGTGGATTGATGGGAGTTATTCAAAGAGCCACCGTGAAGGCCTGTCCTCATGTCTGGTTTGAGCGCTCGGAAATTAAAGACCGCCATCTAGTGACAAAAAGGTGAGGTGTGAGTTGGAGTGGGGAATTGTGCTCTTCATGTGACTCTGGTACCTTCTAGTGCTTGAGAGACCACCTCTGAACAGTCATTCTACAATTGAAGATCCCGATTTATGAAGTAAGCTTTGAAGAGACCCATATCAGGAGATGTGCTTGTGGAAAGACAGACAGAAGTGCAAGCTGGCAGTGAGGTTGCAGTGGGAAATGGGGAACTTGTACGTGGAAGCTGGCAGTGGGAAATGGGGAACTTGTACGACCTCAAGATCCTGAGAGGACAAAAGGCTGATTTACAGAGGTGTCATCTTTTGGCATGTGCAATTGCCTTTATTCCACATGGGCACTGCTGATTATAAACCCTAATCATAGGAACACTAGTAACTTGTAATTGCAATTTACTTTAAGCTGAAATGAAACAACAAAATATCAGATCTGGGAAATTATCATCCTAACGGCTACTTTGCTGTTAAAGTCCCAATATTTATATCTAAATTAAATTGACTTGAATTCTGCATATAAAGTGGACTTTCTATAACATCTATAGCATCTGTCTAGGCTTAATTCAAAAACGGAGGTGTTAGAAATGATAGTCTTTGCTTGCTGATGTGGAGGTGGAGTGCGTGGGGAAGTATCTGGCTGAAAAAGATCTTCCAACAAGTATAGCAGAACCCATGAAGGTTTTTTCCTGCTGTAAGCCACTTGTAAACTGAGTTTGGAGTTAATTGGCATGACCTAATGGCATAGGTTGGTTGGCTTTCCTGACAACCATTTATAAAGTAACATACAGGCAAAGTGTTGCTTCAGTGTAAAACTAATTGCTATGGTAATGAAGGACTCTTTGAAGGACTCTCTGAAATAGTGTTTCAGATTTTTTGCAAACAGAATGGAAAGTACAGATTTGTGTCTACTAAATAGTTTTGGTTTCTTACAGATGTGTTTGTTAATCTGATGCACCTGCCTCGGGAAAGAAATGTGGAAAAACATCTATTTTAACTTTACCTTTTGCTTCCACAGACTCAGGGAACATGTGGCAGATAAGAACAAGCTTCCAATCTTAATTTTCCCAGAAGGTAAGAAGATGAACTGTTCTCTTTTTCCCCTGTTCAGCATAGATTCATGTCTGTTCTTTTCTCGTGACTTGTGGTGCCCAAATGAATTCTCACCTTTGGGTTAGCTTTCTTATTTTATTCATCTTTCATGTAAGATTACCCTAAGGCAATGCAATAATGCCCTGCTTGTTGGGTGTCCTAGCCAAAGAATGAGAAGACAGTTTATTTTGCCCTGTGAATGTTTATTCACAGTGCTACAGATCTAGCCTTAGCCTTGAGTTTTTTCTCTCACACATGCCGTGGCTTTATTCAGCAAATCAATCACAAGAGAAGGAAGAAAAGCAAATGTGGAGAGGTGCTTAACTTACCCATAAGGGCCTGCCTTTGCTCCTCCTTGCTGTTGCTACTGAAATGTGCGAGGCTTTGTGAAATACTAACTTTATCTTCTGGACAGGCACCTGTATAAACAATACGTCTGTGATGATGTTCAAGAAGGGCAGCTTTGAAATAGGAGGGACAATCTATCCTGTTGCAATCAAGGTATGAGGAAGTGTCTGGCTGCTCAACTTGAAAATGATTTGGAGTCTGTTTTTGTCAGGGTGATGGGAAGCTGTCTCAGAGCTGCTAATGAAAAGCGCAATGACAGTGACAACTGGCCACTTGCTGTGGTTGTCTCCTGGCTTGCAAGTGACTGGAATGAGCCTGGACTGTGGCTGAAAGCATCCACCTTGCACTTAAGACAGGCTGTGGTGATTTGTGAGGGAAAGAGTGTTTTCATTTTTCTTTTTCCTGTGATCCCTTGCAGTATGATCCTCAGTTTGGAGACGCGTTCTGGAACAGCAGCAAATACAACATTGTCAGCTACCTGCTGCGAATAATGACCAGCTGGGCCATTGTTTGCCATGTGTGGTACATGCCACCAATGGTGAGAAAGGTAAGATCATCACTGTTTGCAAGTGTTTCTTTGCCCTCTTCTCCAAAACCCCTGTCCACTCCATGTTTCCAAAACTGTTTTATGCAGGGCTTTTATTGGTGGTTAGTTTAATAAATGTTTGGACTTAGCTTTTCCAGATGTATTGAAATATTGGGAAAATCTCTGCTGAATGTAGAATGCAGCTTGATACCACCATTGCTGTACTAAAGATGCAAAGAATAGTGGTAAATATATTGCTGTATATGATGACGTTGCTACTAATGCAAGTTGCAATTAATGATGCATTTGTAGCATAAAACCTTATCCTCTCTATTAATCCACACTTTTGGAGCACAAGTTCCCTTAACTTCAATATTCTGGAGAAAAATGAGCTAAATGTTTATCCCATAGAAACCTCAGGTTATGTTGGCATGAGGAGGGTGGGATTACTTGGTACAGAGTTAGTGACAGAGCAGATGACTGTGATGGAGGTCTGTTTGAATTTACTTCTCTCTGTTTTGATTCAACTTAAAACACTCAAAGGATGGAGAAGACGCTGTTCAGTTTGCCAACCGAGTAAGGTCAGCCATTGCTCGCCAAGGGGGACTGACTGAACTTCCATGGTAAGTGATTGATTGCACCCTTAGTAAGACTGTATGGACTGCTTGAACTTGTAGGCTTCTGTTAGTTGTTAAGTGCTTTTTGATTGAGAAGTGCACCTATCTTCATTTTACCGGGGAGAATACAAGGGAGTAACTGTAACAGTCACATACGTGGATATGAATAAAAAAACCTATGGAAAATGGGTGAACTGCTACAGCTATGAGGCCATCTGGCCATAGGAAATAGTGCCTCAGATGGGCAAAGACTTGTATCCTAGTTAGAACCTGTTGTCAGCACTGGATCAGACTGCTTTAATAAATGAGCTCTACAGTTGGACAACATATGCATTAAGGCTTAAGGTATGTACTGTTTAGAGAAACAAAGAAAAAAACCTATTAAAACTGGATGTAGAAGTTGAGAAAAATCTCTGAGATGTTGGATGTTAAGACTAGAGTTGACTAAATTAGTTGATGTGACGTGTAGTTTGACAATAATGTATTTAAAACAAACAAAAAAAAACCCAACAGCAAACATGACGGCTTACTCTTTGCTCTTTCTCTGCAGGGATGGAGGTCTGAAACGAGCAAAAGTCAAAGACAGTTTCAAGGAAGAACAGCAGAAAAACTACAGCAAGATGTTAGTGAGAAATGGATCACAAGGAAGTCTGTCTGCAGGAACAGAGTCAGACTGAAAGGTGGTTCTTATAAACAAGTATTGTGCAACCAGCCTTAGCAGGAATAGTGTTTTTCTTTTTTTTTAATTAACACAAAAACAAAGTAACAAAATCCCTTTTGTGTATGCGTATTCTCTGTATGGCTGGTGCAGAGCCTGCTAACGGCAGTGTCTCCATATTTCTTTTCACTTCCCTGTTCCTCTGAATTTTTGTGCAATAAGGCACTGTAAGTCCTTGTATTCTCCTGCAGAACATGTGAAGAGTTAAAAGACTAAAGGGGTTAAAAAAACCCAAAAAACTACCACCTTTCTCCTGAGCTTGTAAGAATAAAGGGAAATACACTGAGTAATGTCAGGGCACTGGTTGTACAGATAATTCTTGTTTGTGGTTCTTGGAAGCTTTAAACAAATTTCTTTTTCTGTTGCTCAGACTTTTCTAGTTGTGGGTTTCTTAAATGTTTTAGGATGATGTCAGAACTGTAATATTTACTGCTTTTGTTAGCTTGCACCTGGATGTGCAAGGGGAAAGGGGAGCAAGGACTGCAGAACTCAAAGGATAGGAAAGGAGTTTGCCTTGTCAAAAGCGCAGTTCAAAGATCGTGAGGAATTTGGTGGCCTTATAACATGGAATTGCCTTTATTGAAAACTGTTTCTGAAGGGAAGGGGCAAGTCCTCAATCTCCCTGTCCACTGCTGCTGTCAAAGTTGTTTTCTTTAGACCACAAACTATAAAGATTCATTATGCAGCTGGATACCATAGGCTTTGACAGATGTATTTTCATGAAGTGGATTTTCAGGACTACCCTTCTGCAAAAATTGCTGCTAATGACTGAAAGATTTAAAGAGCCACTCCAATTCAGCAAAACATTTCTGGGCTAGCAATAGCTACAGCTGTAAACAGAGGATCTGTAAGTCATCTATGATACAAGTGGCACATTCGAAGTTGCAATATGTTGCTGTCTTAATGTAAAGAGTTAATAAATTCTATATTTCTAATGGGTGTTGTGTGGCATTTATGTTCTTTTCTATGACTATTCATGCAAAACAGTTTTTCTTCCTGGTAACGTGGAAACTTAAATCACTGTAACATAAAGAACCAGTTATTGCTGAGCTCTCACTTACCTGTTTTCTAACCTTTTTTTTTTTTTTTTTTTTTTTTTTCCCCTTTAAACTAGCTTAGTGTTTCTCCTGTCTAGAGTAGGAGACATCATGCAGACTGAACTTGAAGTCAAGTCAGGGAGACTCAGGTAATTAACTGGAAAAAAATGAGTTTGTAAATTTGTAACAAATTGTGAGTTGACTTTGTATGTCTTTTCCTGTAGCAAAGAGACTTTAAATATAAGACAGAGTAGAAAAGGTTACTGTACTAGAACCGAAAATCACATTTAAGACTGTTCCAACATAGTCTTACAAATAAGCATTCCTGATACATTTTTCCATTATCGCTAGGTACTGAATTTACACAGACATAAATGTCTGAGTATTACATAGGCATGATCATATTTTTGTTTGTTTTGTACAGCTGATCGTGAAACCTGTTTGAGGTACGTGGCCTTAAAAGAAGACATCAGAAGCCACCTTTAAAAATAATGTCAGGTTTAGCATTACAGACCTTTATAAGAGCAAAACTATTTGTATGGAGAAGGTTAGAGAAGTAACAAAAGTAGATGCAAACAAAGGCTTTTCCCTTATTTGAACCTAGTTCAATTTTGACCTACTGTATTAGTCCTGTTAAGATGAACTTGTGCAAGCTTTGGGTTAATGAATGTGGTTATCATAATTTCTGGATATTTGCTCTGAGTTGCATTTGCTAGTATGTATTGTTAGTAGGAAACCTTCTGAAAGGAAAACTTTTAAATAACATGCACAGATGTATATACCTGCACAAATGTACACATATACACTGTAGCAGAAATGCTAAGTCACAGCAGTGATTGAGCACCTAATGGAAAGGCAGGGCCAACCCAGTGGAGCTCAGATGCATGTAATGTACCTGAGTGACCAGAAAGGGTGGGGTCAGGATTCATCCCTTCCCAGACCTCATTTAAGGGTTGGCAGCAGAGGCAAGGGTATCTTGCTGGAGATCCTTGCCCATCTGAGGCCTTCAAAAGGTAAGAAGCTTTATTTCTTTCTTTTCTGTGTTCACAGCTGCTGCATTTGGGCTCGTCCTCATTTGCTGTAGCCAAAGACTTTGTCACCCTGCTGTTATTGCTATACTTTCCATCACATTAGAGCATTACACATACAAAATAGATGCATTTTAAATGTTTTAACTTCTATAAAAGTGTGTATATAGAGAGAACTTAAAATGTAAGCAATATTATATTCTTCAGTAGATGGAATAAGAAGCATTAGATGAAGGTGTAAATGCAGGATTCTCAAGACCATCTTCACAATCAACTTGTGGGCTGATATGCCTCAATTTCCTGCTTCTGGATTTGATAGCTGGCAGTCAAACTGTAGTGGATAATGAAATCTCACAGTGATTCCATGTTAAATGCAAGTATTTGCAGCCATGGGATTCTGAGATTTGGGGAAAGCAGCAAAGATTGATTGGGTTCTTGCTTAAGGCAAAACTGGCTTTTAAAGGGAAAGCCATTGCTGAGTCAAAGGCTAATAAGAAATATGATGAAATGATATTTCAATCATATCTAGCAAGCCAAATAGGATTGACTGTTGTGATATTAAGTTGAGTTTCAGAGCCTCATAGGTAACTGCTACTGGACAAAGTGGTAAACAAAACATTTCCTTCTTACTTTGGAGAAAACAAATAGTACAAATTAGCAGTATGCATTACAGCAACTGAATAAGAGCATACATCTGTATGGCTATGAGACAGAGCGTTCCTTGATCACTTTGTAATTGCAGCATGCTTACAAAAATAGATGAATGAATGAGCTGATAGTGTTTAAGAAACCTCCAAAGACTCACCTCTTTTCTTTATGCTAGATTTTATCTTGCTTGGTCATTGACTCCATCTGTGGCAACATTTGACAGTTTTTGGTGTTGTATTCCTAGATTACTACCACTTTCTGCAAATGTGGGTTTCTGTGGTTTGGGTTTTTTTTTTTTTTTTAATATATTAAATGCCAGCTATGTCAGCAGCAGTGACTGCTAATAGATGGTTCTGGACTGTAATGAATTAGGAAGGAGACAGATATTCTTGGAGTGGTATGGAAATGAGTCTCTTAACTTTAGAATACTATTTTTTTTTGAGCAGCAGTGTAAACCCAAATGGGTACTAGCACTGGGACAATGAATAGAAGATGCCACCTGGCTCAGTGCCAGGGTTAAGCTGCTCTCATTTCTTTCTTATATTTTCAGAAAGCTTTCTGTAGACTGTTTTCCTTTTTTTTTTTTTTTTTTTTTTCTGACAGGTCTGGGAAATGCTGAATTGGTTTGGATCAGTAGAGGCAGCTCAAGAAATCCGCAGTTTGAAAGTTAAGATTTAGTTCCTAGTGCTCAGAGCTAAGGGCATTAATTCTTATTTAAGGACCTCATTTTCTTTTTTTCATGCAATTTGTATGAAGACTAAGTTACAGAAATGGATTTCTTCTTTCAAACTGTGGCAAAACATGGATGTTTTCTCTGGCTTTGGACAAAGGCGTAGATAATCATTTTCAAAGATGCTGTTAAAATCAAATTGATATGCCAGTTCGTGTGTTTCTCAAATCAAGCTGCTATTTTTAGTATGTGTATAGCAGGTGTTGCAAAGGGTTCTGTTGTTTGTGTTGTGTTTAAGTTGTTCTGCCTCCACTTGGCTTCTCTTTGATTGTATGTAACAAACATTAAGTAAATGCAGACTGTCACGGAAAATGCATGATTGATGTGAAGGAGACCATTGAAAATCCTCAAAGCAAAGAGTTGTTGGGATTTTATTACAAGAAAAATCAATATTAGTTTTGCTAGCTCCTAGGCCAATACCAAAACTATGTTTTATATGTTTTAACTTTCCGTATGTCCTCTCCACTACTTGAAAGATTGATAAAAGTTTCTGACGTATAGATAATATAAATGTAAATGGCTATAAGCATAAGAAGGCAAATGTGGTAATGCATTCCTGCTCTTCTTTGTTTTGCTTAGTGCTTCTCAAGAGTTGGACACTCCACAATTTACTGAGTCTGCAAATTCTTGCTTGAGGAATGGAACAGATTTTAAGCAGTACTGAGGTATTTAAGGGAAGAGCCAGAAAACGTGTTAAGGTTTTTTAACTAAGATGAAGACAGAAGTCAACGATGAAACCTTTCTCAAGGTGTTAGTTATAACACCCTAGTAGTAGGTTGCTAGTTCCTGACTTTTCTTTTTCAGGGGTGCTGAATGTGACATAATGGCTAGACAAACTAAGATTCTGTCAGTACTAGTGCTAAAGTAGCCTAATTCCTTATGGATTCTATATAGATTTGTGCCCAGTCTTAGCCTGCAAGCTCTAATTGGACTTGGGGTTCAGGGTTGCAATACTACTAGGTGGCTTGGCTGCAGATTCCCATGTATAATGTCTCTGTTACTTTCTTTGGAAACATGAATGAAATCTGTCCTTGGGCTGCCTGTCTGTTTTAAATGGAACTGGTAAGCTCTATTGATCTTAAAGAACTTTGCTTCCTTTCTAAAACTTGTTTGAATCAAGTGACAAGTGCAAAGTTATTAGGGATGCAGAGCCTGGTTCACAGCTGCCGTGATGTTGCAAATTGCATTTCCTGTGGAAAACAACACAAAACCCAAGTAAATTCTTGGAGAAAAGCCTAAGCATGATGGCTCTGCCTAACTGGATAGTAAAATCTCTATTTCCCCAATCTCTTTTTCCCGGTCTTTGCCTTCCTTTCTGTACAACTTGAATTGGATTAAAGATGGGAGGAAAAAACGCATTCTCTTCCTGCCTGGCTAATTGCTTCTTTCTGGGAGAGGTAGGAAGTACAATTGTGGCATTGCTAGGCAATGGAGACAAAGCTTGTGTCGTATTTCTGGAGCAACTGTTTTACTACTATAGCTAAAATCTGAATGGATATGTTCTCCTTGATTGGAGACACTTCTATTTTCAACTAAGAAAGGTGAACTCCACAAGCTTTACTTACCTTATTGATACAGGACGCTGTAGGTTGGTGTCTTGCTAATGTTGGGCTATATTTTATTCTCAAGGAGCAGCTCCTGAGTGTTTTCACATCATAGTCTCTGCACTGTCCCATTATTTTTCTTTTCAGTGCAGTTTTGAATTGCATACTAATCAGTCTTCCTTGCAGACAAAATTTCACTGAGATAACTTTGCTTTAAGAATGGATAAAATGGAACCAATTATATATATATTTTTCCCCCCACACCAATGTGAATGAGCCCAGTCCTGAAGTGAGAGAAATTTGCTTGAGGTCTCATGAGCAGCAGGAGCTTTGAGGGGCTCTAGTCTCTGCCCTGACTGCAGGTTGGTGATTGAGACTACAGGCTGTATTGCTCTGGGTTGGAAGTTGTGCAGGTGGATGTGTGCCAGTGCGTGCCACAAAACACAGGTATTGACCCAGCCATGCCTGAGCATATGCTATTGGACTAGGAGGCTGCTAAGAAATCTTGGGGGTTTTGAATATTGATTTGGATGATAAACTAGTTGTTTAAGCATAGCACTAAGAGTGAATGTTTCAGCACAGCTGTGCTGTTTGGCACTGCTGCTCCTGAAGAATGCCCATGCCATTACTAGTTCTGATTTGTTGCCATCCAGAATATTTTCCTTTTTTTTTTTTTCTCCTTTCTATTTCCCTGTAATGAACATAATGAAAAATGCAGAAATGTGACCTCAGGAGTCAAGATACAGACTCCAATAATTGTTCACTGTCTCCATCTTTATATTAGATTTTCTGAGGCTGTTTTTTCCTCTATTTGCTGGAAAAAAAAATCCATACAAATGAAATACAAGCACAGTCAGTAAATAGTAATGAAAAGGTAAATTCATTTTACAGACAAGCCAGTGCATGTAAGACATCATTTGGAATGATGGTGATGCTTTTTTTGTTGCACAGATCGCAAAGCTATTACAGTCTTTCAAAATTAATATCTGGCTTTTAGGCTCTATAATGGTGTGTATGACCTCTTCTTACCCTTTGGCTATTGAGAAAAATGATACTGTTGTTTTAAAATACTAGACAGACATGAGATATGGAAGCATCGGCCTTATCCAGGAAAACATACCCCTAGTTTGCATGGGATGGGTGAGTCATGGGTCTGTGGGTCACCTTACTGCGCTGTAGAATGTGATAGGGCCACTACCTGGACAGATGTGTATGGAGTTGCGTGGGTCTGAGTTTTGGAGCTGTGCCTGCAACAGAGTGGGGATGCACAGAGAAATCTCCCTGGCTACTTCTTCCTCTTCTTTATAGGTTAGGTGTGGCACAGGGGCAGAGAATCTGCTTTGCTTTCCAGGTTGCTGTTTCAGCATCTGTGTATTGGGAAGGGCCACCTGCTAAGACATTACCTGCTGAATTCCAGGACATTTCCTGTGTTCCCATCAGCAGTAGAACATCTTTGTCCATAAGCCCTGTGGTAGTGTTCATCCACGGGCTGGACTATATCCAGTTTCTTATCACACACCAGCTCTGTGTGCATGGGATATCTCAAAGATGTGACTTGACAGAGGTTTTTAATTCGGAGCAAGAGACTGATAATCTCTGTTTACGTGGTTGATAATGATAGGACAAGGGGGAATGGTTTTAAACTGAGGCAGAGGAGATTTAGGTTAGTTATTAGAAGGAAGTTTTTCACTCAGGGGGTGGTGACACACTGGAACAGGTTGTCCAAGGAGGTTGTGGATGCCCTATCCCTGGAGGCATTCAAGGCCAGGCTGGATGTGGCTCTGGGCAGCCTGATCTAGTGGTTGGCGACCCTGCACATAACAGTGGGGTTGAAACTAGGTGATCTTTGAGCTCCTTTTCGACCCAGGCCATTCTGTGATTCTATGAACCTTAGAATTCTAGGAACTACTTGGTTATGTGATGTCTTGATGCTTGTAACTTCTTAGTGTAACTTTTTAGATGTTCTGGAGTTGTGTAAATTTTAAACTAGTGTGGATTTTATCAAGACTTAAAAGGTTAAGTATGAAGTCTGTAGATTTCTCGTGTAAAAGCAAGTTGCACAGAAATGTAAGGGAAATTTTCTTTGGGATATCTAAATTGTAACCTTAACTTAGGAATACACCAAGTCCTTAGCAGAAAATGGATTTGGTGCTCCTTGCAAAGCAGTGCTGTGCTTCAGTTGATGACTGCATCAAAGATTATAGGCTTATTTTATTTCATTTTTTCTAAGTTATGTCCCTGCACAGTAAATTGGCTTGCAGTAAAGTGGGTTCTGCTGTCTGCTTCTTACCACAGCATTGCCACCACCTACAGTTGGAGCTATGAGCTACACATCCCATGATGTTTTCTGCCCCTAAAATGAGTTCTTGACACGAGTCAGGGCTTTTCTTGGTGGGCATCAGGTTTTCTTATGTGCTATGCCAGTTTGGTTCCCTACAATAGAAAGTAACTGTTTCCTGCAATTAATTTTATTTGCTGTGAAAGAACAATGAGATGGATGCTGTGTTCTCCTCACTTCATCCTGGGATAATGGATTAGTCTCAATGCTTGACAGCGCTGCATAAAGTAGAAACCTAGGTGAGGATGGCTCTAGCAGAAAACTACATTTTGTGCAGCATACTGTAGTTTTCTTTCTTACACTTCATCTAATTGAGTGGTTCCACCTAAGTCGGCTGCCTGGTCAAGGATTAATCCTTTCCAACAATTGCAAATTTCTCCATTTGTTTAGTTCACTCAGCTCCTAACATGGGTTGGTACTCAGGGAAAGGGATGAGAATGCAGAAGCATGATCCCTTGTCAACAACAGGAACTTCTCAGTCTTGCTCAACAATAATAAGGCTGTTACTTGGTGGGGAAGAGGACTCTTGTTGACTTTTACTACCTTCTAAAAACATAAACCAGTGACCAATTGACAAGTCCCTAAGCCAGGTGTTTATTTACCTTGGTTTAGGGTGAAAGTTAACCATTTTATCTGGGGTTTGAGGGTGTGGTGATGTTGCATGTTATGGGAGGGTACTTCAGGATTCTAGGTTTGTTAGGTGCCTGGTGGGTATTGCATTCTGTAGTGAGAGGCCTTAAGCTTGAGGTAGCAGGAGATCTTTGGAAATTCTGACATCTCTAAAAAGATAGGGCTCAAATATAAGTCTTCAGAAGCTTAGACATAACACAAATGGGCTAATTCTGTGAAATTGTAGGTAACACATGAATTATGAGGAAGATGTGATTGGAGAGGGAGTGCATTCATATCTTCTGTGGAATAACTTGCTGCTCAGAATATGCTGTATTCAAGCCCAGCTCAATCATTTCTTTGTTACCATCTCAATGTTTTTTGCAGTAGTGATCATCTCTTCATGTACCACCAGGGCCAAACTTTAGGTTACTTTTAACTGAAGGGTCTTGTCCCTCACAGAGTTCTGCATATGTTTCAGTCAGGATGTGCTTGCTCTCTTGCTTGTCGATGTAGAAATGTGCTGTGTTTCAAAGGAGCTCGAAATAAACCCTGAAGGTGGCAACAGCGTTTGTCTTAGATTCTGCTTCTCCCTCAAAATGACATGTACTCATTTATCTCTTTATGAAAACTTCTAGGGAGTCGATAATCAGTGCTGTCTGAAGATCAGGGTTTCTAGTTTTCTGTAGATCTACTGATTTCTGGTCCTTAGGTTATGTGGGCAAGGTGATTTACTGCAGTGTGAGCAGAAGTTTTGGAAGCATAATGAGAGGGATGGAATGGCTTGGTAAAAGTTGTGCTAAGAATTAAGACTGAGAACTACCTTTTAACCAAGAATGTCATTGCTTTACAGTGTGTTGCTGTACAGTGTATAGACAAGTTTAAGATTTAATAGATATGTGCTCACTAGCAAGTACTCACCAGCAACCTGTCTTAATTGGTTCAGGAGGTGCTGTTTCCAATAGCCAAATTTAAGGCATGCTGCTACTTTTGTCAAATTGTTATTTTACGTAATGAGCTTCTGTCATAACTACACTTCTGTCAAATGAACTTTATATCCTTTTCAAATTCATATATTCCTCACTTTGGGTCCTTTTCAGATATTATGTCTTTTAGCAGGACACTACCAATGAGTGTCTGGCATTCTTTTTTTTCTATAGCATAAATATACATACGCACTTCTGGTTTCAAATGCAGCTTATTGATTTCTATTTGACACAACCAGCAGTGTGTGAAGTACCCAAATAGTGCAGAATTCACTGCAAAATCTAAGCCACAAAACTGTGAAAAATGGCTTACTACTTTGAACCCTTTGTGGTTCATGACAGACAGACTGTCAAACTCCTGGTATGAAATGACCAGACTCCTGCTTTCACATCTTCCCTCATTGCTTGGCAAACAGATGTCACTGTGGTTCTTCACAAAGATGGACTCTGTAGCAAGTAAAACTCTCAGCCAATTACCACCTTGGGCAAAACAGTCTCAACCTAAGGGAGATTGATGTAATTTATTGTCTGTTACTAACAGACTAGACTAGTGAGAGATAAAACATACTACATAGGTTGCTCCGGAAGTAATACCTCCTATATATTTCTATGGAAGCTATAATGGGTACATAGAGCATAATAACACTGTTTGATAGAGCAAATTCTCAGCTACAGAATGCTATTTTTTTTAGAATAAACGTCAGTATTAGCTATGCATTTTTCCATTAGGGAATGTTAGAATGAAGCTGGCAATCAAAAATATTCCTTAAAGCTAAGCACAGAGTTCTACTGCATGGGCAGAAAGTCAGCACACAGCAAGCTTTTGGTGAAAAGTGTGCTCAGGCTGCAGCCAGAGAACACAGAAGCAGACTCAGGCTCTACAGGTGATTTCTGAACTGAATTAACTGTTGTGAGTAAACTATTGAAAGTTCAGTCAGGATGAACAGAGCCCAGCAAGACCAGGTTTTGGGGGATGTGCACAGGGCTATGCAGAGCTCAGGAACACTGGCAGAGTTTGACTTGTGTCAGTTCATCTTGCAGTAACCTCTTGTCTCCAGAGAGCTGGAGGTCATACGTTATGTGTGTGAATGCTTTGGCAAATTTTTCCTTTACAGTTTGACTCTTCAGAGTGAAGAGAAGAAAGCTTCCTGCAACACTACAGTCTGGATTTTGGTTAGGCTTAGATTAGCATGGTAGCAGGGTGAATGTACACTACTGCTTGCATTTGTGGCCAGAAATCTGTTCTGGGCATTCAGACCTTTCTGTTCTCCTTTGAGAGCATGAGATGTTCAATTATTGTTGGTGGCTCTTTGAAATCCTTTTGTTATGATACAGTTATCTATTCTTAAAGTTTCTTTTATTCATAATCTTATGTGTTGGAAGGAAAGTAGGGTCAGTCACACTTCGAGAATTCCCCTGTGCACCATCTCTTGTAACTAACTAACCTGGATCCTTTGTTCTAAGACGCATTTGTGGGCTTTCTGCAACTTAAATTAGTGAGTAATAAACTAATGATCAACTACTGTGGGGCACCTAGTGTCTCTGCTGCTTTTGCATGCCCTTGAAAACTCTTGGAAAAGAGCTGATGTTTTACAGCATGCAGCTAGGGGCCAGTACCAGCTCACGTTTGCATTTTGCCTGACAAGCATATTTCTCAGCAGCGCCCTAAAGCAATAGCAGCTCATCTGTATTGTGCACTATTTGCATACTCTAACGAGATGGGCTATAATTGGCCTTCATTGATTTTGTTTTCATTGAGCTAAAATAGAGTCAGAGCTTCTTAGGCTAGAAGAGCTGATTGATTTGTGGTAGGATTCAGGACTATTCAGTTGAAGAAATAATTAATTATGTTCTTATTTAGTAATTGTCAGGGTTTAAGTTTGCTCTTACCATTCCAGATAGTCCTGCTGAATTTTATCTCTAGGCTGAATTGCTCTTCTTAAGAGCTGGGATAAAATGCCAGCACACATAATGTAGTTCACAAGAAACAACACTTATTTCCTTTTCTACCCCTTCATTATCACTTCTTATCCCTGCACATCCTCCCCACTAACCCATATGCATACAGTTCTTCTTTCTTCATGTTAATTGATCAGCTCTGTTCCTGGCAGTTTTCTTTTAGGACAGTTCCAGGAAAACACCTTCTTAACCAGAAGTTGGAAAACATAAGGAATATAATTGCTTTCTTTGGAAAAAGTGAATGATAGCATGCTGCTAGGATTTTTTTTCTTCTAATTTTGAGGCAAACATTTGCCCGAGTGAAATGCTTCCTCATGCTGAGTGTGAACGTGGAACAAATAGGATTAGCTCAGGCATGGGGATTGTTGATTATATGCTGTTACACACTTGTGAAACTGATACTGGATGTGTATGGGAGTGAGTTGTAGTTTTGCTGAAATGGGCATGGTAGATGGTTTTTTTTTTGTTTTTTTTTTTTTGTTTTTTTTTTTTTAAGTTGTGGTTTTCTTACAAAGTATCTATTAATTAAAACTTAGCAGTGTGCCTCTGGGCAGACAGTGCTGTGTGGCAGAGGCAGATTTTGTGAGCTATTGCCTTAGAGTTGAAAGCAAGGCTGCAGTGGCTGTGTACAGCAGAGCTAGCAATGGCAGATATGTAACTTAGATGATAATTAGTATATCTTCTCATCTTTTCCTAGCAGCATAGTATGGTGGCAACATTTCTTCTTATAAAGTGGTGAATCTTACTGCAAATATGACATTAAATTATAATGAATTGAATCCAAGCCCTTTCTTTTCTACTGCCAGGAAAGCAGAGCTCAGTAAATGCCTTTCACCAAGCTAGTAAATGACAAAGAAACTTCCTGGGCAAACAACAACCAAATGTAAGAGATTGTGCTTTGTAATAAATAAATAAATTCTTAAATAGAAGGCTTATCCACCAGCTTCACTGGATGCAGGGAGCCTCAATGGGTGCACTGGACTCAGATGCCAATAGTAAGTAGGACACAACCCCGGAGTGGCTTCAAGTCCTTCAGAAAATGCGAGTTGTAAGGATGGGAAAACCAAGACAGAAGAGTTCTGGGAAAATAATAGCTCTGCTTTTTGCTGAGGAGGCAGTCTATGTGCAGTGGGCTAACTCCAACCCTCTCACCACTTAGTGTACTGGAAGAGATGCAGCACTGCTGCAACTTTTGCTGCCTCTGGCACACACAGGCAGGACTGCTCTTCATACGAGTCAGTGTCTCCTCAGCTTGGGTATATTCAGTTGGATGCTTTGTTTTCCAAGAATGCTACCTCTTTGCACTTGCATTGGTGGAAATCTTGTAGGAACTGGGATGAAAAACTGCAACGTTGCTTTTTTTCTGTGCTTCTCAGAAATGGAAGAATTTAACTTGGAAGTTCTGTACCACATGAAAGTTTCTCTTTTCTTGTCCTTGTGTTTCCAAGAAAAAGCAGGCAAAAAAGCATTTCGTGATTGTTTCCACTCATCAGTTTTTGTAGGAAAAAGAGTATGAAGAGACAAAAGGAAAGCAGATTCTGAGATTTGGTTGTGGTAATTTTATTTGATTTCAGATAACTTTTTTTTTTTTTTCAAAATCAGAATGAAAACTGAGCTTTTTTTTTTTTTTTTCAAAATCATCTTTTTCAACATCAATATGGTGATAGATGCTGACCAGCTCATTCCCTTCAACTGGACCATCTCATTACATCATCAGTTATTCTTTTTTTTTTTTTTTTTTTTTTGACCATGGCTATTCTCTAAACAGATGGTCCTATTTTGAGAACTTGAGGTCACAGGCTTTACTGCTTTCCATAGAGTTGTCTTTTATCTTATCTTTGTTGCTGAACTGTTTTGAGGAGCAGTGATGAGTTGCGTGCAGTCTTTCTTTGCCAACTTGAAGTGATTCATCAGAGTACCATTTTATTATCAAAAGAAATGGCTGTACATTAGGAAAAAGTGGTAAATGTCACCTTGTGTCTGAGTATTTTCTTGTAGAGAATTAAGTTGTGTGTACCTCATGGGACTTCCATGTCATCTGCATCCCCATCTTGCTATTCTCTTTGCATCAGAGGTCATAGGCCAGTTCAGAGCAAGGAAAATAAGAATTGGGATGTTTTGCACCTGTGTTTCATAGCCTTCATAGAATCAGCAGGTAACTGGGTGGCATTTTTTGCCTATGCTCAAGACATCTTTTTTTCATTTAATATATGAATCTGTTGATTTGGACTCATGTGTGTTTCTGCCTTATAACAGTGTTAGCGCTTAAGGCAGAGCAATGTTGTGAACTGTTGAACCTGATTCCCAAGAGTTTGATACGTTTTTCCCTTTGCTTTCACTGAAAACAGGACCAGGCCATAAATCTGCTTAAGATTTAACATGTGTATTACAGACATCTTAAACTGTATGGGCTTGGGATGGACGGGAGCTTCAAAGACTTGTCACTTGTGCCAGACCGGTTGCCTTTAACAATGAAGAGTTTTTTTATGCTGCTATGCACTGGATAATGAATGATCAGCTTAGCAGAAGATGAGCAGCTTGGGGGTTGTACGGATTATTGGACTGCATACTGTGGAGCTTCAGCTATTGCACTGTAAAGATAACAAATGATTAATTGATCTCATACTTTGTACTTATCTTAATTGGTAGCAGTGCTTTGCCCCTGCTGGCTACTATAGCAGCTTACGTTTAGACAATGCTCTCTGAGGGGAGGAAAAAGGAAAAGTCAAGTTGCGTGGGATGGGGAACAGAAAGTGCCACCAGACAGTTTCCTCACTGGCCCATGTTATTGTTGTGGGTAAAATGGGAAGGAGAGAGCTAGAAAAGGGGAGATTCCAGGTCCAAGGTGAGCACTGGCAAATGTGTGGCACTAATGCTGCGTGCAGCAAGGGAGTGTCACAAGCAAACTTTGTCTTAACAGTCTGACAGAAACCTTGGAACATTTATTTCACAAAATGGAAGGGAAAAGCTCTTAAACTCCACAATATAAGTTAGGGAACCAGCTGTTGATCTACACTGTTGTTCCCATAATGAAATGACCCTATAATGACTTGTGTCTGGTTAAACTGGCGGAATAAATGCTTTTTGGGTTGTTCACCTGTCACCTTGGCAAGTTGTATCTTTGCTTAGATGGGGGCAGTAGTTACATACAGTGGGTAAAACTGTTTCTTTTGCTGATACTTCTCAAAAGTTTGGAATGAGGCTGAAGTAAAAGTTGTTAAACTACACTTCAAAAATGAAAATGTGGAAATAATGTTGTGGATGTATGGTTGGATGGGTGGAGTATTAACTTGCCAGTACTCTTTATGACTGGGTTGCTGACACAGACAGAACCCCCTAGAGCAAAGTACAGCTTTTAACCAGATATGCTGCCCAATTTTGAAAAGGGCAGGCATCTGTCATTAGTGGCCTGCAGATGTGAAATTCTGTCAGGGGGAAAACAAGTCAATTCTCTAATGTGCTGTTTCTGGTTTTGCAACTTTGAAATAATTGCTAATATAAGAGTTGAAACAGATACAGATGAGTGTGCTGTGGTGCTAGCAAATGGAGGGTATGTTAATCTTGGTGTGAAGAGTCTCAGTATGTTAATAATGATCAAATGAAATTGCACATTAATAACAATCATAAGTCATATTGAATGTCCACAGCACTTTCTGCCCAGATGCTCTGAAATGTTTTATGAACCTTGGGAAATCTAGATAAGGTAAGCAACGTTGTCCACCATAGACAGTGCGGGGGGAGTGAAATTAGGAATTAGTAAGATTTGGCTCAGTTCACCAGTTTTTCCTTGAGTGGAACTGGAATTTTGTCACTAGGTCTTGTGCAGTGGTTTTTCTGTTCATTGATATTGCCAGACAGCAGGTCCCTTCTGGGTTAACAGCAGTTGGAGAACTGCAGCAAAACTTACTAGTTCTACCTTCCACCTTTGATGGTAATGAGCAATTTCTTCCTTATACAGTTTTTGGCACTCAGGATGCCCTCAGAAGATAGCAAGTACTGTATATTTCATAGAAGTAAGGTATGAAAATTTTTTAAGGTTTTTTTTCTTAATTTGTTCCTATTTCAATTAACTTTTTTTTAAAGTGCATGTCTTGTCTCATAAAATGATGAACACTTTCCAATTTATTGAAACAGTTGTTCTATAAAAGAACAATATGCTTGAGCAACTCCTTGTACTGATACATCATCATCAACCTTAGTAATGAGTGGGAGAGAGAGATAGGGATGTTTTTGGCTCCATTGAAAACATTTGTAGATTCTATCTGGAACAGATTTTATTAAAATTGCAACAAACTTTATAAAGCTCAGTATACGCTTCATTAAGGGAACATTACCTTACAATTATGATTAATTAGATTAAACTTATGAAAGTATGTTATTTGTTCAAATCAAAAGGGTGGTGGGGAAGAATGATGGATGATGAAAGAGTGTGATAAATGAAGAAAGCAGCTGAACTAAATTGAATGTGTATTCATCCGTTTTCACTTCATAACTAATGATAAATTGAGCATGTCACATTTAACAATACATGTCTGAGCTTAAACACAGTCCCAGCTCCTGTGCTCTAATGTCTTTTGTCAGGTAGCTGCATCCAGGGAACGTGATATTTTGTTTGGAGAAACCTACACAGTTCATTATCAATCTGTGCCTGCAACCGAAATCACAGATGAAAGCTCTTGCTCTCTTGAAATAAAATCACGGAAGTCTCAATTAGGACAGAGTTGTCTAGGAAGCACAGTCTGACTGTGATGTGTTAATTTGACTTGAAAAGCGAGTGATGTATTGAGAATTGTGCATTGTTGACAGAATACAGTTCGGGATAATTGCGAACTTGAATGAGCTTGCAAGGGTCAGAGTCTAACTCAGTGTCTCACAGTCCCTTGCAGCCACTTGTGGAAGATACTGTTTAGCGTCAACTGAAATTGTTGTCAGAATTTGGTCCCCGGGGACTCCGTGTGGGCAATGAATCTGTATGGACCATGCCTAGATGAGGAATAGTTCAACAGACTTCTGAACTCATACCACATTTTCTTCTTGGCTAACCATTTTATCTTTCTGCAGGTAATCTGGAAAACAGTCTTTCCAGTGGTAATCAGCAGTTCTGCTTCTCTTCTTGGTTGTAATAGATGTGAAGCAAGAGGACAGCAGTGAGTGAGTACTGAGGATCTTAGTTTTGTTTTTACCAAAAACAAAGGAAAACACATTTATTCAGGGATCACTAAAACCTTTGGCCAACATTTTGTACCAACAATGTTATTTTAGCTGACTTGGCTCTTCCATTCCTGTTCCAAAGCTATTTGAACATTTTAGGCCAAAGTCAGTAATGATGGATTGAGCTATACTGAGCTACACCACAAACAAATTTTGGGCAGCATTTCCAGAAATAGTTCAACTGTGATCCTGCAAATACTTCTGTGCTGTAGACCACAGAACTGAGAAAAGGTTGCTGTATAGTTTAAGATGTAATGAAGACCAATTGCAGAAGGAACCAGGTGCATGAAATAATAACAAAAAATACTCCAAAACCAAAATGGAAACAAGTCCTTCATCTCTTTTATGTCCTGGGCATGAAGGGATATGCCTTGATTGAATAATGTTTAGATCCCCAGTTACAATCACTGGCATAAATGTCATGTATAATTGGTAGCCAAGGGCTGCAGGTGAAAAGTAGTCTCATGTCTTTCTCTGGTAATTAGAAGAGAGTTCCTTGTTAATTGTTTGCTATTGCTTTGGAGAATACAGAATCAGAGGCCTTCTTTTATTCTCCATGCAGTTCTGTCCCCTCTGTTGGCAGTAAAATTTCTCTGTTCACAGTAAAATGCTGAGCCCCAACCTTGTCCGTTCCTGGGAGCATTCTGTGGAGTGTGAATAACAATTTCATTACTTGTCCACAATCCACCCCAACCTGTGAGCGACCTCGCATGTGGTCACCACACAACTGTCATACTGAAAATTTGAGGGTGTGGGAAGTGTTGAGCACAGAAATACATTCTGGCCAGTTCCACATTGGTGATCAGTTCAGGCCTGGTGTTGTCAGTCTATATGTATGAAATCTCTGGGAGGATGCCTAGGATTTCCTGAATGAGCTTGTTTTTCATTCCTACTTCCTTACAAAGCTTTTTTTTTTTTTTTTTTTTCTCTCCTTGGAAGGCTGACTGAACAAAGTCTAGACCTGCTAAAGAAGAAGTGTTGCAGGAGACTCTGATCCCAAAATGTTTTTCCATGGTTCCCATGATATGACTGCAAGAAAGATATAGCCCCATCTGTCATCAACCCCTATCAGCAAGCAGTAATAGCTACTGTGTTCTTCTGCTTTTAGTCCATGTGAGCTTTGCCAGACTGGAAACTTGTTTCAGTTTTCTCCTGCCTTCTCGTTACACAGTGTACATCACTAGCATGTTTCTAAGGCGAGGTGCGGTGATGATTTCTAGCTGGACTTAACTCACATGAGTGAACACTCCTCAGATTTTGTCTGAAGCAGCAATGGACAAAAAAAAAATTGCCCCTCCCCAGTATCTCATGCAAATTGGTCTTGCAGCAGCATGAGCAGCAGCATCCCATTTAAGATGTGAGTGTGTTGAGCCACCAAAGGGTTTGCAGTACAGAAACAGTGGTAGCATGTGTAGCTACATTAGTATTAGTAGTGTATTTACATAATGTAGCATATACATTTAACTTTGTATCTTTTAAGTATGATATGAACACTGGTTATTAAGTCAACAAGCACTTCAGAAAGTGTTAATGTTTTTGAGCCCTTAATTCAGGAGATGACCAAACCTAATTGGTATATGATGCTATACATAAGCATGGATGTCAAACAGGTTCTGAAGGATTAAACAATTTCAAAAAAGCTTGGTGACACTTAACTCTACCAGCCTCTCTAAAGTTAGTATGAGAAAGTCAGGAATTGGTGTGTGAATAAAACTTAGGAAAACAAAACAGAAAAAAACCAAAACCAACCAAACAAAAAAAACTTCAAAATAATGAGTAGCAAACTGAAATGCTGAACTTGTCAACCACTTCTAGAAATGTTCTAACTTCCCTTGACTCATGCAAGTGCTTTAAATAGCTGTACTAATGCTCGTCTGTGGCCTCAGATAGCTGAATGCTTTGTAGTTAGATTTCAGGCATTACACTTGGCATGGATGTAGAGGTACTTCTGTGAAGTCTTCTCAACTTTTCCTTCATCTGTCCAGCAGGAATGCTGTAAAATGTTTTAGTCTGTCTAACTGATGAGTGCAGTAGAGGATTTCTTATTGTGTAGAGAAGAAATATATTTACACCTGTAATCACGACCCATAAAATATAACCTGACTATCTTGAACTGCTGAAGTCTTATCCTTTGTGAAGGCTGTGGTAGCACATGGCATTGAATTTGCTCTAGCAATCAGGTTAGTAGAAGAAGGATTCTGTTTAAATGACAGTGTAATGAAGTAACTGCATCACTGAACTGCAGAACTACTGGCAACAAAAGTTTAAGGAATTTAATGCAAGTCTTATGCAAAGTAGCAGGTTTTTTATCCTTGTGTTCTTGTTTGAATGCAGCTGCATATTTTGTTGTTGTTGTAGTTGACATGTGAAGTGCACAATTTGTGCCTATCTTTGGCTGTTATTGGTAATGCTTCTCAAACAATTGTTTATGGCTGCCACAGAAATATTTGGCTGCTACCTGATTGAAGGGGGATTGTTTGAAAAATGATCTGTGCTGTGAATATATTAAAGACTACAGGAAACAGAGTTATGTGAACCATGCAACTATTTTAGCCATCTCTAGCTGCGGTATCTCAGTAGCTGACTTTTGCCATGAAATTAGATTTGGGTGAGAATGGAGGGTGTGAAGCGTTTGGAAATATTCCCATGGGCTCTTTGGTTTTCTGTCCTTACTGCGATGAACTTGCATTTGTGTGTTGTCACTTCTACAAGCCCCTTTTCTGCCAGCTCCACTCTGCTTCAGCTGCTGTGTTCCCCTGTAGGAGAGGAAGAGTTGATTGAGCAAGATGAGAAGGTGACTCTTCTGGAGGAAATGCTACAGACAGTTCAGTTCTATTGAGGATGACACTTCTTTGACATGCTACCATTTAGAGTGTCACAGTTCGAGACTCCTTGAAAGAAGATAACTGTGAGTACTTTCTTAGACTTTCCGGATGTATGCATGTCTTTGCAGCATGAGCACCAATAAAATGAAGATACTGGGAGTTATTCCTTTCTTAAAAGGTAGTCTTTCATCTTTAGAAAGGCCACCCTTCCCCCATACACGGTAGAAGCACAAGGTAGAGAGGAGGCATGGGTGCAGGAATCATTAAAGTGAAATGTGAGTCATGTTCATTAAAGGCAAGCTAGCAGAATGTCTGATATTAGTGGTTGCGTAATGATTAGAGCTTCCTGTAATAATGATGATGGCGATTCAACTATATGAATTGAACATTCATTCTAAGTTAATTCACATCCTTTTAACTAATAAGCTATTTAAGGGAACAAAAAAGAAGCCATTTTTAGCTGGCAACTTGAATAGACTGGAATAACACTGAGATAGCAATCCTCCCTCTGCAGTAGGGGCATTTGAGCACTAATTTGTGTCTGAACTTTACACTGAAGGCATAGTTGTATTTGTTTAGCAATCATTGATCTCTGCTAAATCAGAAACCTTCTTCCTGTTGGAACTTACAGATGTGTTCACTACTAGTATGTTCCTAGTCAAGATTATAATAAAGAACCTTGCTCTAGTGTGAGACTATTAAAAAGAACTTCAGTTTTTGGCATTCTGAGGTATGGCAGGGAGATGAGTGATTTGTTGTTTGCCATATAATTATTTACCATCTCAATTTTGAGCAAGAAACCATGGTCTACAAATATTACTCATCTATGAGGTGTGGAGAAGAAAATAATTGCTTCTTGTATATAGGAAAGATAAACTTAGAATAGTGAGGTGTAAAGGAAAGCAAAATGATTTAAGCCAAATCGTGAAGGAAAGCTTTGGAAGCGGTAGCTTTGCAGTAGTCTCTCAGCAAGGAGGAAAACCTGTGGTTAAAGCTGTTTAAAGGTAGCCTGGATGGAGGGAAAGTGGAGGGGAAGCAGATAAAGTGCCCTGATGAATGGGTGAGTGGATGCACTAGGATAATCAGTCTCTTGTGCTTGTAGTTTTGCTCTTTCTGGAGATCTGGACCCGTTAGTAAACTGAAGATCTTAGAAGCTGTCCCACTCAAGTCAACATCTGGATGTTTGCAATTTCACCTGAACAACTTAAGGAAGTTAATAAGGTGAGTGTTCTCATCAGTTTATAAAATGCTTAGTTGGCATAGGTATGTCAAAGAAAATTGTTAGTGTAATTAGATATAAGCTCTGTATAAAAAAACTGGTGTTTGAGCATTCTACACTTTTCAGATGCAACAACTGAATTAATATTATAATTTTCCATTTTAGTATTACATGTATTAAAGTACTTCTTGCATTGCTGTACACAACAAGATTACTCATCAAAACCTTGGCTCTGAACAGTGCTGAAATTTGGAGGAATTCCAAATTATGCTGTGAAGTGAGAGGTTCAAACTGAACTTCAGATTAATATAATTTGGCATGAATCTGAATGATTTATTCTAACGCCTTCATACATTCAACTTGATTCATTTAGGTTCTAGTATTTGAAAGCATTTTCAGATTTATTTGTGCAGAACCGCGAAACTGCAGGAACCGAGAAGAACTTTCCATAAACTATTCCTCAGGTTGTTGTCTTGTTTTTGACATTCAGTCTTACCTGCAAAGCTCTGTCAGTATCTGTGTTCTGCTGGAATCATTGCACGTATTTGTTGCATTGGGTGTTAATCACGTCAGAATGAATATACAGTTATTTGAGATGCAATTTTGACTAGTTGGAAGAATGATTCCTTTTGGATGCTAACAAATTCTTGAGGAGAGTTGAGGAGGGCTTGCTGGTGAGTGGTTTGCCTGAGTGCCCTGCAGGCTTGAGGAGCTGTCCAGTATTGTTTTCTGGGTGTAATTTGCAAATTTGATTTGAAAGATTTTTTTTCTTTCTTTAAGATGAGAACTTTCCTGGTTTTCACAGTGGTAGAAGTTTGGTTCTTCAGAGGTGCAAGAAGTCCTTATTGCATTAAAAGACCCTCTGGAATAGCAGTATTGGGATACACTCAAGATCAGGCTAGGACAACTTTTTAATTCTTTGTTCATCTTTGTCAGTTAATTTTTTTTTTTTCTTTTAATTATACTGAAGATGAGATTCCCACTTCAGAGTATAACTCATTTCGAATCATCTGAGAGAAAAAGTAACTTGAAATTTCCTTAAGCAAGAAAACAAATCACAGAATCATAGAATGACCTGGGTTGAAAAGGACCACAATGACCATCGAGTTTCAGCCCCCCTGCTATGTGCAGGATGACCAATCACTAGTCCAGGCTGCCCAGAGCCACATCCAGCCTGGCCTTCAATGCCTCCAGGGATGGGGCATCCACAACCTCCTTGGGCAACCTGTTCCAGTGCGTCACCACCCTCTGGGGGAAAAACTTCCTCCTAATATCTAACCTAAACCTCCCCTGTCTCAGTTTAAAACCGTTCCCCCTTATCCTATCACTAGCCACCTTGTAAACAGACGTTCCCCCTCCTGTTTCTATGCTCCCTTCAAGTACTGGAAGGCCACAAGAAGATCTCCCTGGAGCCTTCTCTTCTCCAAGCTAAACCATTCCTGTTCCCTCAACCTTTTCTCATAGGAGAGCTGCTCCAGCTCTCTGATCATCTTAGTGGCCCTCCTCTGGACCTGCTCCTAGAGCTTCACATCCTTCCTGTACTGGGGGCTCCAGGCCTGGATGCAGTACTGCAGGTGGAGCCTCACAAGAGATGAGTAGAGAGGGACAATTGCCTCCTCCCTGCTGGCCATCTCTTTTTTAATGCAGCCTGGAACAACACTCTAAAGATGACATTGCTTATCAACAGCAAGTGATTTTGAGTCAGAGGCCTTTGAAAGAAGAACTTTTTTTCCTTTTTGATCTTTAAATAAATTTTGTTCACCTGAGTTGACCATGGACTGTGTCTCTATAATAGTTTTTGCATAGCTTCTGCCATAATTTCTGTTAAGATGCTAATTTTATTAGATTGAAATTGATGATCTGAGTGAATTGCATATGTTTAGACATGGGTTTGGAAGACACAATGTACTGAACCGAGAGCTCAGCATAGTTTATAATCTTGATGTAAAATCTGGCAGACTTCATAACTTGTGGACGAGTGGTAAAGTCTAAGTTGTACTTTGTGCACTTTGTGAAGTGCAAAGCTCTAGTAGTGTGCTGAGCAGTTTTGAATTTCTTGTGATGCTTACCTGTTCTGATTTTAAGCCATACCACTTCCCTTAGAAGTTTAGTGTGCTTTCAAATTTTTCACTCGTGGCAACACCCATAGTTATTGTGGACCATGACAGAAACATTGAAGAATACCGAGTATTCCAACCCAAACCATAAATGAATTTTTGAATATGTGGCAGGAATATGTGTTGCCTAGAGCTTTCTTCTTTCTTGTTTCCATGGAAGATAGCTGGATGTTAGAAATGTGTTTGTATTCAGAATTAAAATGATCAAAAATAATATTCATGGACTCTAATTAGTGACCTTTTTTTGTTTATTTTTTTTTCTTTTGCCAACAAATACTGTGTTCTGATAAAGTTGCAGTTTGATTAACCTTACTTTTAGTGGTACTCAGAAACCTGTCTTCTGCAGAAGGTAATTGTATCTATTGTCTCTCTACAGTGCTGTAATCACTGGTGTTTGCTATTATCTTTTCATATTGAATATGACAACTGCATCCAGCTTTACTGTGAAATTCACAAAGAACTCCAGCTTTTGGGCAATTGTTAAAAGAGCTTTTTATCCTTCCAGTCTGATCATCCACTCATCCAAATGTTAGCTCCATGGGGAATCACTTGAAAAAAGCTTATTTCCCCTTCCTCTACTGCCTCTCCCAATACTCTCCTTTCCTTCTACCTCCTTCTCTTAACCTCATCTAGATACCTATTAGCTTGCTCTTTCAATAACACTGCTCTGGCTTCCATGAAAGTGCTTTTTAATGTAGGAGATGTACTTCAGCCATAACACCAGGGTCACATTCTGAGTAACATTTTATGGGATTGATTAAACTTTAACACCATAACTGTTGACTTTATAGGCCAAGGAAGAGACTCTGAGTGCTAAGCTCTGGATAATTTGTGCTTCACAATTTTTTAAAATCAAATAGATATAAGAGTTTAATGTATTTGATAAAGTAGCCCTCTATTTTTTCCCTGTGTCTCCTATTTTAAAAGACCCCCAACATTTAACATGAAATAAAGTCTTTAACACTAATGAAGTAAAGTTATAGTAAATAACCATATAAAAAAAAAAAAAAGGTGTACAGCCCTATGGAAAGAATATGAGAGAGGATATAATTTGCCTGGCTCCAAATGTGACTGCCTTGTAGAAAGTGAATGAAGGGGTGCTGTTGGCTGATTGTTGAGGTTGCAAAAATGCATCATTTTTTTCTCTCTGGGAATTCTATTGTCTCCTAAATTGCTTTCTGTACAGGTCTTACTGCTGATAAATTGCTGGACAGGACACATCTGTCCATGTACCAAGTAAAAAGATGAGTGTAAGGAAGTGCTTGATGGAAAAGTGTGACTGAGGACCAGAGGACAGTTCTCATGTTGGTTGCAGTCACCCATGTCTCTAAGCAGTTGACTGTGATCTCATAACCTCACCTGGCAAGTGGCTAGCAGAGTACTTCCTTGCCAGGACCTGGTTCTTCCCTTTTGCCTGTGGGAAACTGCTGACTTTTGTTGTGCTTTTTCCTATTACGCTGGTTCTTTGGCTCAGCATAAGGGAAGTGGTATTGAGTTGGTTTGTGATGCTGAATGAGTTAAAATCCAGTGCGTGGTAGATCTTGGATACAGAGACATAGAGGTTTGGTTTTGTGCTGTCTGTGGAAGTCAACTGCAGGTTCCCTGGAGACCCTGGGGATATATTCAAGCTGTTAGGATATGTTTCATCCTCTAAGAATGGCTCCTCAGTGCACCTTTCTACTCTGCTTAGAGGAAACTTGCATCTGGGAAAATTATGTGCAGATAGGTATTATGAACATGAACTTCCAGCAGGGTTTCCAGTTTTCGGACTGTAAATGATGATTAAAAGCTCTTGGTGAATCCCCCAAAGCATTCAGCTTGTATTATGGTAAAATCCAGGCATCTTCAAGGTGAGAGAGACCTTCCTAGTGGGATAAGATGACTTGGTGTGACCACTGAGAGTAGTTATGGCCGGGCATCAGCAGATTTGCTGATGAAGTCATGGTAAGATTGTTATTTTAGAAAATCAATAACGTGGTTAATAGTCTTGTCCTAACGTTTGTTGGGAAGGGTAATTGTACAGTTGAAAAAAGAGCCAAATTTTAAAAGCCTTGTGGCTTACCGTTTGAGTTGAAACATTCCTAAATTGAAAACTAGATCATGCTTCTATTGCTAGCATCCAAAAAAAGCTCACCTACTTGATCATCTCAGCCAATTTTCCCTGCTGAGGCATGAAAGAGTCATATAGAGGAGCTCCATTTCTTGACTGAATGCACAATAAACCTGGCCTCTGAGGAAGTCAAATATCCTGAGAGCTGCTGGAAAAATCTGGAGATGCCTGGCACCGTTGCCAGTAGCTCCAACAGATGTGCATCTCCTCCTGCTGTTCTTCGCAGACTCATCATAGTGGAGAGGGGTAGAGAGAGCAGTAAGCTAAGGGCAGGTATTGAAGACTGCCTGAAACCATTATTTCATCAAACATTCAGCAGTGCTGTTAAGGTGGATTGGATGTTGCAAGAGGCAGTCTGTGGCTCAGGAGATCCCTGAAACAGTCATAGCTGTGAACTGAGATTAACATCCAGGAGAAAAAGTACTGTCTTGATCTCATGCTGTTTGTCTGGGATTCTGATGTTGGAAGCTGTCAGAGATTGGTGTGGTACTGAATGGATCTTGAGTCTGTTCCTGGGTGCTTATGAAAACCCTGTTCTTAACTAAGATCTAAAATATTTTATTTTCTTTGCTAGAGTTAAGCATATGAAATGTAACATACTTTTTTTTGGTCACTCAAATTTCCATTTTATCCTGGCTTCTCTGACTTGAAAAAAGAGAAATTGGAAGAGTTTGGGTTTTTTTCTTCTTTCTTTGATCTTGTTCTTTGCAAAACTGGACATCCACAGCCTGTGGACTACTTCTGTGCACAAAGAACTTCATATTCATAAGCCAAAACTCTGTATTTTTTTTTAAGATTAAGGAACACAGGCCAAGATCAGGTGAAATTAAAAATAAAAAATAAAAAAAAATAAAGAAAATCTCCTTAAAAATGCAAAGTCTGTACTTTCTCTGGATGACTGTGCTTTCTCAGCTGTGGTAACTGAAATGTTGTTATTTCTGCACATAGACTGAATCCAGGAAAGTACAGATTGCCTGTGGAAGAGAGAAGGGATCTTGATCTATGTTCCCGAGATGGATTTCACAACTAAGTATTAGGTTGCAAATGCTGGGGCCTTCTGGAGGCTGAAAATTAACTGTATCGGCTGCTTTCTTTTCTGCTGTATCTCTATTTTTTGTCTTTCTCCTTCACATGGATTTTTTTTTTTTTTTTACTAAATTTATATTTTCCTTTCCCAACTTTCCTAGTGTCTTTCCCTCTGTTTTCATTCTCTGTCTCCTTCTCATAGCTGTTTCTTTTGCCTGCTGATACTTCATCATTCTGTCCATTCAACAAAGCAGTCTAGTAAACATGAGGTGTCTTTTCCCTTCCACCTTAATGAGTTGATCTGTATATTCTCCTCGTGTCAGATCCATTTCTTAAATAATTTCTCACTACCTGTTTCATTCTCTCTCTGAATCTATATAAGATTGTTACTTGCGATTCTCCTTCAGTATTTCCCTTGCTTTTGGGTCCTATGTCCTTCAGCGTGCCACTTTGGCTGATACATTGAAGTCTCAAGAGAGCCTGGCAGGCACTGTTGCTCTTTTCTGATCTTGCCAATTGTAATATTTCTTCTATGCAAGGCACCTCATAATTTGAGTGGGGTCAGGCAGGACCTGAGAGCTGAACCTGTCCTGTCCAATGAATCAGCAGTGTGATTGAAAGAATTTGTGCGAGCCATTGCAATGATTTTGTTTGTTCCCATGCTGGGGACAGGTCTCATTGTTTCTCTCTCTCTTTCTTTTTTTTCCTTCTTTTCTGCAGTAATCAGTAAAAAGTGAAGAATGCACCAAAGACCAGGACAAGCCTTCTGCACCCTCAACATAGGTCTTGAGCAGGTCCTCTTAACACATAGGAAACAAGAAAAAACCTGAAACCAAACCTGGTAGGTAACAGTTTATCACAAGCCTGTTTGTTCCTCATTTGGAGTTGCTTACCACCACTCAGTTCCTGAGAGTTGCTTTGTGCTTGTGGGCATGTAGTTTATCTTTCAGATCTGTAATTAACCGCTTCCTCAGATACAGACACTAGATTGGAAATCGTATGTTATTGTGCATTTACCACTGTTTTGAGATTCTCAAAATAGAGAAGGTGGTATTTTTTATTTGAACAAATTGTACATTAAGAATTAAGTAGTTTAATAATAGCGCATCTACCTGCTACCATTGTTTTAATAAAATGAGAGCTGCTCTGGACTCGGCAGCAGTTATTTTGGCATCCGATAAATTCCTGAAGGATTTAAGTCTTGCTCATGATCCAAGCCCAAATTTCTCTTTTTGAGCACTCACACTGTAATAAAATTGATCGTAAGAAAAACACAAAATATAGAGGATTTGAACCCTTGGGGAAAGTTGTCTGCACATAGATGCTGTGGAAAAAAAAAGCTTAAGAGGCGAAAATGTGACTATAAAACTTATTGGTAAAATCAGTCTGTGGACACGCTGAGTCAAACCAAGTAGATGAAGATAAAATATGCTCCATATGTGCACTGTGTGTACTCCTGCGTAGAGCTAAGCTTGCTTTTGTGGGGAGGCTCTTCACCTACAGCCTCAAGGCTGACATGCTTTTCAAGGCAATCTGTCCTTAAAGATAAAGATGCTAACTTTAAATTATCTTTTCAAATGAGTTTGCATTGTGGACTGCTGCTTCTATTGAACTCCTAGAACGCTTCAGAAATTAATTTAGTCTGACTTTCCAGAAAACTTGAATGGAGACCAACTTAGATACAGATCTTTGGAATTTCAAGCCTTTTCCATATATCTCTTCATAGTCTGAATATTTTCTTTCCACCTAAAATAAGTCAGGCATGTTAGTAGCCCAGACATGAGTTAGACCCACTATGGCTCTTCACTACCTGTGAGCCTTGGGGCATAGGTAGTCTGGGTCCTGTTTCAAAAGGGGCAGATGTGGTCTGCTCTTCCTTCCTGTTCTGTATTTACCAAGGCAAAAATATATTTTGTCCATAGACTGTCCAAATAGATTCTTAAATCCAATGTGTGTTGTCCTTGCTTATGTGAGTGGCACCTCCAGGGACAGCAGCCTTACCCTTGTTGCTTCTTGCCCGGGGAAGATGCTATCCAGGCAGCGTGGCTGTGGAAATCTAGCCATGACACATTAGCAACACAAAGCACTTTTAATTCACACCATAAGTTTTAGCACACTTCTCTCTCTTGAGGACAGTGCCAAAGCAGGCATTAATCAGCTTTACTCTAGAAATTAGAATAGAAACTTGCTTGTAAATTACGACCATAACATTTCCGGCTTAAATTTCCCTACTCCTTTAAGCTAATGTTTTAAAAGACTAACCCTACCACTCTGGCAAGAGCTGTGTCTTGCCTTTATATCCATTTGGCACCCTCTTGCTTTTTTTTTTTTTTTTTTAAGCTGAAGAATTACATTATCTCTGTGAAATAACTTTCCTTCTTTAGTTGTTCAATTTGATTCAAGGATTTTTGATTAAGCGTTCAGGGGTTATGAATAAATAAGAACCAGCAGCCCAGTAATTGGTATATCATTACTCCCCAGTAGCACATTTAATCCTCAGCTTCGCTGCACCACGTAACCTTTTCCTTCAGTTCTCCGCCTCCTCCTCAATATAGCTTACAAAAAAAAGGAGGTGAAAAAAAAAAAAAGCAATGTCACTGCAAGCTTCACAAGTTAGCATTAAAATGAATACTTTTTAATTTCTCTGGATGAGATGGGGCCTTGTGCTCTGGGACAATGCTGATGGATGACATTTTAATGCAGCCGAAATGTTATTTTTACTGAACCAGGGAAAACTATAAATTTTGCTTCATTGCCACTGATGGCTCTATGCATAAAACTATGGTGGCGCCCATTGCCCATGAATAATCACCTCAGCATGGCAGATGTTACTTCGCAGAGAAAGCAATTCTTATGCCGAAGAATTGTGGAAAGATTAATTGTCTACAGCTGTTTCATGGCCCACAGCAATCTTGATACATTTATGATAAGTTTAAGAGCTCACTAGAGGCAGCTCCTATTCCCTGTTGTGAGTGAGGGGAAGGGGGGAGCGAATGGCTTTCTTCTGACACCTGGATTCATAGAATCTGTCAGCTCCATTACGGCCTTCATAGAAAGCTGCCTGTTGGCAGGTTTGGGATGATTGTGAGTGGGCTAAGATGCAGGAATTATCTAGACATAGATAAAGAAAAGGAGACTGAGAAGAATTATTCAAATTTGTGCAAATGAATTGCTTCCATTTTTCCTCCCTCTGCCAAGTGGAAATTGAACGTAACCCACTCTGACCTTTCTCTATTAAGTGCTGCAAATTGCAGTAAATGCATAGTTCTGAGTGCCCTAATGAGACAAAGCTCCAGCAATGCCTCATTAATAAGGAAAGTTTGACCTTGCTGGTCAGCCCTTCATTCGATATTGAAAAGAAATAGGAAAAAAGAAGAGATGACCTGCTGTAAATTTTGAACAATACCTTTGATTTAGTTTGTATATACTCCCAAGCAGACACTTCAACCTTTTTTTCCCTTCCATTTTTTGCTGTACAAGTGAAGGAGGAGTATTTACTTATTGGGTTCTCGGTTAATTCATGACAACTCTGGTGATTTGTGCCAGGGATGCGTGCAGGCAGCCTGATGAAGTTTTTTTTTTAAATGTTTTTAGTATACTTGTATTGATGAAAGAATATTGATACTCTCCATCCTATACAGACTTGTTTTCCTTTTTCCTCAGCTTGTATCTGTTATCACTGCCAGCATGAGTTCACTTGCTACTTGAAAGCAGCACTGCAAGGAAACTATGCTCTATCCTTAAACATGTCCCTGGAGGAGGGAGCATGCCAGACATGATGGGAGATATTTACTACTCATCCCAAAAGACAAACTCTCTGATTCTGGTCAGTAAGCTCCTTTTTCAATACTTAAAGAATTAATAATTTTGATTTACATCATATATTTAACTATACTTGTCTTTTATTTCTGTTCTTTGCTATGTTCATCATTTTTAATATTTTCTGCCATGTGTTGAAGTAACCTAAGGGCCGTAGGTATTTTCTCCGCTTGCTAATGCATGCTTGCACTAGCTGTGTGTTAGACTGTTGCAAATAATAAATAAATGAACAAGAAGCTGAAGTCTGCTCAAAAATGATTAATAAACTAAAATAATGTCACTAAATTGTCTGAATAACATAGAAAGAATTAACTGATGAACTCTATCATAGATTCACAGTGCCTCCAGAAATTGTATCCCCTTTTGGGACACTGCAGTAAAAGGGAGCTGGGTGAAGTCTGTGGGCTCCAGGCAACTGCTGCAGTAGCATCCTTAGATCAGCTTTTGGAAGTTTAGGAAAGCATTGAAAACTGTCATCAGTTTTGTAAGCAGAGCTGCAGCACACTGAAGGTGACCTGGACTGCCAGACAGAATACAATTAAGTGCTTTGCAAGTTCAAGACATCAAATGGTTAAATGTTGATTAAGGGATCTAGTTTTGTCCATCAGCTTTTGAAGGTGTTGGCTTGAGGAACTAAGGAGTGAAGTACCATCATTCTCTTGCAGATCATTGTTCACAGAACTGTCTTCTAGGGCGGATCACAAGAACTATGCTCCTTCTTGGGGTACAAAGCTCATATCCAGTCAGCTCAGGAAGCAGCACTAACCTTGTTTAGGAGGATGCTAAAATGTGTTTTCCTGTCTGATAGGCTAACTGTTATTATTGTCCACAGAGATGCTTTTCAGCATGGTATGACTGTCATGGATGCTGGTGTTACATGTCCCTAATAAGGAGCAGTATTGGGAAAGTTTTGAAACTTTTGGGACTCTAAGGGAAGGTCTGGCATATACCAGAGTGACAGTATTGCACTGTGGCAGTCAGAAACACTGCAGTCAAATCTTACAGGAAAAACTGACATCTGAAACCCCACTTTTATGTTTAAGAATTTGAGAATGATAACAAAAGAAAGATTTCAGGGAATAAAATGCATGTTATAATGCTTTTGTAATCAAGAGCAGAGTTACACTTCTTTATGAGGGTGTCCTCAACTGCTTGTAGCAATACCATTCATTCCACAGCTGTTTCTGTTGTGCAGTTAGTGTATGGTAGGTAAACACACACAGCTGGAAACTGGATCTCAAAGCTCCAGTTCCCAAATTGCGGGCTGTGGTTCATGAGGTCACAGTAAGTGATCTGTGGCAGGTCTGCAGACCTGTCAACTGGAATAACATATATATAAAAACTGCTTTCGAAGTAGCAATGCTGCAAGTGGTGAAAATTTGAAGGGTAAACAGTAGTCATTAATCCAAAAGGTGTGGGAATCTTTGTCATAAGGTCTTTGAATCAGCTGTATGGTTAAGATTTGTGAAGGGGTTTCTGAGAAAGAATGTAGATATACGCTGTGTACAGTAAGATACCGTGTGATGGAAGGTATGAGTACTTGTAATGTTGATTTTCATCCCTAGGTCAGCTTTAGATCATTTTTTGCAAGTTTCATATATTTAACTTTGACATCCTTCTGAGAATTTACTATTTCCTTATTAGACCTAGAGTAACAAATGTATGTGGCCATATAAAGAGAGGAATATGAGAGGAATATTAAAATTATCAGTTCAGTAGATTTACTGTGTGACACAACACGTGACAAAGAGCACAAGTGCTACATACGTAGCAGAGTTCATCCTCAGCTTACTTCACGCAAGCAGTTCAAAGACTGACTTTTTATTTTTTTAAGTTATACATGGAAAAGGATAGAATTTCATCCACGTATTCGTAAATCAAAATTGTTCACTAAAATTCTGCAAATATGTCTTAAAATGCCAATTATTTGTAACTGGACATTGCATGAAATGTTCAAAAGTTGAGACAAGCCAGGCAGGTTTTTGTAGAATGCGTGAGCCCTACACCTCTGGATAAGTGCAACTCTTAGAATCTTGTTCCCACAGAGAATATTTATACTTAAGACTTAAAATGTTCTTTTTATATCAATATTTTCCAGCGTGAACTTAAAACGTACAATTTCTCCAAACATTCCTCCAGAAGGAGTCGTTTGTTTGAATGTGATGAAAGCATCTCAGAAAAGATTGCCTGTGCAGCTGGAATAATTCTGAATAAAATTCTGATGAATTTATATACAAGGTATAATACTCTCTTTCCCCCAATAAAGGGTGCTACTTGAACCTGATGAATAAGGTTAATAACTTGTTGCCAGTTTCTTCATTCTTCTGGATCAGGACTTGAAGCCTAGTTCAAAGATATAGTAACGTAATAATAATTTTTCCAGTCTGAAGAGCCTTGTAAATAGCAGAGATTAGTCTGCTGTGTTATTTGGGTGGGAAAATGCAATAGTAGTTATTCAGTGAAGCAGCAAAATGTACAAAAGTGGCTTAAATGTTCCTTTGTGGGAGCTGTCACTGAACTAAAATATGACACGTGATTTTGAGTAGATTTTTTTTTTTTTTTGCTGCTGTAATTAACTTTGTCTTTTGACAACTCCTTCTGAGGGATATATTAATTAAATATGGGATAATGAATAGAGACAACTAGATCACCAGGGTATAAATCAATTGAGGAGTTCTGATGATACCATAAACCACAAGAATGGAGTATGTGCAGTTAATAATAACATCAAAAGACTGTGATTGATTTGGAACTTAGCGATCCTTCCACATTCATTATTATTTTATATAAAGCATAAAAATGAGTGGTGTGTTATGCAAAGACAAGATGATTTTTCTCCCTCGGGTTCTTTGATAAAGGAGAAATTTTCATTGTTCACAGTCAAAGAGGATGCCATGCTTATTGCATCGAGAGGGATAGCAGTAGATCTTTACATAGTGACAGAGAATCCCTGGGATTAAAGATGGTTTTGCTGTAATGATTTGTGTGTTCTATAGAGAAAACAGGTAATATTCTTTGGTGTTTTTAAAATGCTACTGCTTGGAATCAACTAAAACTTTGCTGATTATTATTTATTTTTAATTATTATTTACTGTCAGGTTGCACCTGTTTGCCAGGTTCTCCAATGGAGTCCAAGGCCTTTTTCCTGTAAGTGACCTCAGATTTTTACTGCCTTTAGGAAAACAAACAAAGAAAGCCTCCCCAAAACCCAACACACTGAAGTACATTTAAAGTATCTGAAAGTGCACTGATTTTCTCTGTGATAGAATCTTTTTTTTCTTTTGTGCCACCCTTCTGGCAGTGTGTTTTTGATCTGTGACCAAAACAGTGTTGTTAAGATACCCAAGTTTCAGCTATTTTGGGATTGGCACAGCTGAAACAGCGAATGCCAACTGATCAAAGGAGTATTCCATACCTCTTACTATCTCAGCTCACAAGTTTTCTCACTTTTTCCCCTTACCACTGAGGGGAGCAAGTGAGCAACAGTGAAGGGCTTGGCTGCATACCAGGGTTAACCCACAACAAACGGCAAATAACTCTTTTTATCAGAGGTTTAGTTCAGACTAGATTGCTTTCCTTGCAGCCAAGTGTCTGCACAGTCAATCTGTCCCAAAGTGTGCTCTCTGTGGTACTGGAATAGTTGTTCTTGAAGATGGCAGCATGAATACACACGCACGCTTCTGTGAAATAGCATTTGTTGGGCACAGGGACACTGAGTTATGCTGTGCACACTCCCTTTGTGCTCAGTGTTTTCCATTTTAAATGTATTTGGCATGGGGAGATGAGGAGAAGCAATACGTGATGTCTTGGTGCATAATTGAGAGTGTTTAGTGGGGGAAGTCTTCAGGCAGAGCTATGAGCTGATGCTCCCCTTAGCTTTGCAGTGATGAAGTGTATAAGGAAAGGATTTTAGCAGATAAATAGGGCCTTGGTCAAAGTCTTGTTACTGTTTCTTAATAAACCTTTCAGATGTGGTTAGGTATCCCTGGGTCGTGTCACACTTGTCTCCTGCTCTAGCAACATTTTAAAGCTAGGTTCACTTTTATTTACCTTGCAGTTATAATTGCATGCATACATAATGCAATCTTGTTGCTTCAGGAGCTTCTCTTGCCCTGGAATCTGCTCTGAGTCCTAAAAGGAACCTGACTGCAGATGGCTTGTGCTCAAAACGTGTTCATATTGCTGTAAGGTGCCTTCCAAACACACAGGCGGATGAAATGACAGCCATTTTTAAAAATGTTGGTCTGTCCCTCTAAAATGTCTATTTGCTGCTAGGGGAACAGTGTATAAGTAAATCACATTTTAAACATCGCATCCATTTTATTCGTTGAAGCTTTGGGCATATTTTAATACTGCAATGCCAGCATTTTAAGTGTATTTTTGTGAGGCCTCTAGAGTGCTGTCACGGGTAGGCACCATATAAATAACATTTATTGTTATTATCATTGTATGTCGTATTCACTCTGTTTTGCTACCATTAATAAACCATTCAGGCAATGTTGTTGCAATGTATAATATTAGCACCAGCCTCCTTTGGGAGACATATATTGGGGTACTTAATATTCTAGCTGTTTCCTGGGCCGTCTCTCCACAGGCACAGGCACTGCAGTGTGTTCAAAGTTCAATATAAAAAAAATGGGCTGGCTGTGCAAAGATCACAGCATCCTACAGCACGCCTTGCTGTAACTCACGCCATGGCTGCTGCTGTCCAAATTCTGCTACACAAGATAATAGTAAATTAGTGAGACTGCCTGTTACATTGGGAATGCTGTTTTGCTTTTAAAATGGCTACTGCTGAAAAAACAAAACAAAACAAAAAAACAAAAAAAACACCACTAATTTTGTACACCTCCTTTTCAGTTTTCAAGGCAATGCTGTTGCCCTGCAATCCCCTGTGGGGCTTCCTAAATCACAGAAGTGCAATGCACTGAAAAAAAGCCAACTGTGGAGCTCATGGTTTGTTTTGAGCCGTGTATTAATTTGCACTGAGGATTTGAGCCTTATGAATTTCCTCCTTAATGGCTGCAAAGCAAAACGGCCGTGACCTTTTCTGTTAAGAAACAGTATACGAAATCAGTCATGCTTGAAATTGCACTTAAACAAACATCCCAACAACATTGCTGACGTTAGTCACCAATAACAAGTGAAAAACAAACATGAGTTGCTGGTTTGGAGGGATTCTGTGCTGTGTGCCAGCAATAGGGGTATTGCAGGTGCTGCCTGTAGGGCCAACTCACAGCATGGATTGCAGCTGTTGTCCCACGAACAAAACACCTTTTTGAAGGTAAATGCCCTCGGGAGAGTCCTGTGGACTTGTGTGCCTTGTTTCTTGTGCAAACAAAGCCATCTTGTGGAGGAATCTGAGTAATGGACATGTAGTATAACAGTCACCTGAGACTGAGAGGATTCCACACTGAAATGACATTGGAATTGGGCTCCATGATTTTTTTATATTCACTTCAAACAGGTTGCCCTGAAAAGCTGTGGATGCCTCATCCGTGGAGGTGCTCAAGGCTGGGTTGGATGGGACTCTGGACAGCCTGAGCTGGTAGGTGACAATTCTGCCCACAGAAGAGGGTTGGAGCTAGTTTTTAAACTCCCTTCCAACCTAAGCCATTTTATGATTCTGTAATTTCACTGCAATTGGTAGGCATCTGCTTCTTGAAAAAGGATTCTAAGGATTGTTGTGTCCACTCCCTTACAGAAATCAGCAGCTACCTCACAGGTAGTGTATCTAGAATTGAAAGGACCAGAAAAAACTTGTCTGTGATTTCTTTGCTTGTTTTCTAGGTATAAAGCAAGAAGTTCCTCTGTGAGTGACAGAAACCTTTTAAATAAAAGTCCTGCTGAAGACTCAGTCCTGAGCAAGGCTGGAGGTGAGTACCACACATAGCTTTCTGCAGTTCAGTCATCATTGGGTACAGCCTGTTGTCATTTAGTAGCAGGGAGCTTTTCAGTACCATCTGCTGATCACATTACATAGGTAATAAAGAGGAACAGAACATAGCACAGCATGGGAAAATTGGGTGGAATCTGAGTCTGTTTGTAAATACATATTTCAGCAATGTACATAACAGGTATTGTTGAGCACACAGTGTGCAGGTGAGTTGGGCTGTGACTCTCTTTTTCCTGAGCACAGTTACATGAATACAGTCATGTATTTCATTGTTAGGGTGACACTGTCCCCATTCATGATTGCTTCACAGTTGTGGTGCAGACTGTAAGTACCTGTTTATTTCAAGAGATTCTCTGTGTGTCTGATCTGCCAACATGAGGATATCATGCTGGAGTTCTGGATCAGGCATACAACACTACCTCTATTGCAAAAGAAGATAGAAGTACTGCAATCTTGGTGGAAGACTATTAGTTTAAATTATAAAGACTGCTGGATTATCACAAGCAGTCAGGGTGACTCTCCGACTAAAGAAAACACAGGAAGAAAGATCATGTAGCTCTTCCTAGCATCTGTGTGCTGCTTGCTGCATCCTTTCAGACCTTTCCTGACCTGGACTGTCACTTGCAGAAATCCCAGGGCAGCATGCAGGCCTCCCGTTGTTCTTTGTGCTTATTACTTTATTTCAGCCCTTTCTTTTTCAATTTTGGGATTGATGTGTGGCTCTGGTGGTGATGTGCAGTGTCATAAATAGACACCCTAGTGCAGACAGTTTGTAGTCCATGTAACCGAGGAGTCAGCTGCTGCTCTTCCACTTCTCCCTGTTTTGCCCTACAACTTAAAGCTCAGGAAAAATGGTGAGTCCTGATACTTAAAAATACTTATGTATTTCTTACACACATAAGAATATAGTATGTATTCTAACTTAATATTTATTTTAAAACTTTTGAAAACAATATACAAATGGGAGCATTTTGACATTTCTTTTAGAACTTGATGCAAAATGTTTTTGGTGTGAATATGACTGCCTCAAAAAATGCAATGTCACAGGTTGCGATGGGCCCTTCATGGAAGACCTTTAACTGAAACTGAACTTTTCTGGGACTCTTTGCTTGCATTTTGAAAGCTGTGAACCAATAACCCACGTAGTGTTTGCAATGGCCAATGTGCTATGCCTTCTCCTAGAAGGGGGAAAAATGTCAGGGAGGAGTGGGTAGCTGGAAAAGGAATGAGAGTTGAGAATCAAGAGCAACTCATCCAAGTCCACTCCTGGTCGCTACCTGTTGGTAGCAAAGGGAAGATGAATCACCAGCTCAGGTCTGTGACAGCTTTCCTGAGATGAGAAAAAAGGGACCCGGTAAATGCATGCAGCCTTCTCCCATCATCCCTTTAATAACCTGTAATATTGTAGCAGGATATTTTTGTCACACCGAATCTGATTGATGGTCTTGGCTATAAGACATTACAAGTGTAGAGTAAATTGACCAAACACCTAAACATACAAATTATTAAAAGGAGGGGGAGCAGGCTGCGGCCTCTTGGGGAAAGCAGGCAGGCTTTAGTTAAGATGATCCCATTTCCAAGTGCAATTTATAGTCTATTGACTTGCAGCAGTGTCTTTTCAGATGTGAGGAAATTGTCATACATTGCAAATGAGAAGCTGTTTTGACACCAGGATCGCAGAGAGTGCCAGGAAGAAATGATATCAATGCCTGGTCTGTTAAGGTTAAATGAAGTTGCATTGTTGCCAGCAGATAGGCATTCATTTCCTTTTCTTCCCTGCCTCTCCCTGTGTACAATTACTGTGATTAGGATGAGTAACAATGTGCTTCTGACACCCGTTGTATTGACAGCTCGCCTAGTTTTTTCCACTCAAGTGGCACTAGTCATTACTTAAACACTTGGATATTTTGACAGGGAAGATCCATGCCTGCCAGTCAAGTGTATCAATGACAAGAGGGCCTTAGCCCCTGGATGCATACCTCTGAATTAAAGCAGTCGATGCCCTCACTACTACAATATGATAAACCTTGTTTTGCAACAGGGCTCTGGCAAGTGGTTAGACACTTGGATGCACGCGGTCCCTTCTACCTGCTTTCTCCACACATTCCTGCTATTCATGCACTCATATTTTTTTCCCCTACGTGTTGTGGACTTTTGAAGGAAATTGTGATTGCAAAGCAGGTTATTTCAGAGGGAAAAGGAAAGGAAGTGGTAATGGGCTTTTACACTGTGAGATAGCTTTGGTTCAGAATATTCTGGAAAATAGCAAAGATTAGCATGAGTGGGTCTCTCTGAGAGCTGAGCAGATACTGGAAGGATAAAGGTGCCTTAAGTTCTTGCCATGTCCCTTCTAGAAGTTTTGGTGTTAGAGGCTGGTGTTTTCTTCCAGTAGACTGTGTTTTAATTGTTGTAGTTCTTGGATCCATTCTCAGAGGAATAAGCATTTGCATTTCAGCAGTATGCTCCCATCGCTTGCCAACAGTGCACTGCTAGTAGTGCTAGGAAAGCCTTTGCAGAGCATTTAAAGATATTTGCTTTTCCAGTACTTTCTCTCTTCACTGAAACAGGACAGCCTTACTTATCTAGAAACAGTCAAACGATAGCATGGGCTCATGTGACTATGGGAACATTTACCTAAGAACAGGATGTGGCCAGCTGGCTGTTGATGCTTTGCAGAAAACTCCAGCAGCTTGCAGGCTGATGTGACACCTAGCACCTTTCCTTTTTATGTTCATTATCTCTGAATTCCTGTTATGACTGGAAGAGTCAGCAGGATGACAATGTATATTGGAGTCTTGGGCCAAAGCACTCTTAAACAGCATCAAATTCTACAGCCTAAGTGCACTGTGTTGGAGAAGAGATGGCATTTGTTGGTATGACCTATTTTGTGGGATACATTACATAGGAGGCTTTACTTATGATATATTATCTGATTACAGGCTAATCATAGAATTGCTAGGGTTGGAAAAGACCTCTAAGATCATCTAGTCTAACTGTCAGATGATGCTTTGTGTACAGTACGCAGTGCTTATGCAGATGGAGAGCACGCGTGGTCTTGACCTACCTGAGGACTTATTCCAAATTACGTCTTCTGTAAGTTTCAGAAGTGAATACATATATGGCACAGTTTCTTAGTTCTTTGTTGACAGGAGGCTTTGGTAGTTTCTGTTCAAATTAGAGGAAATTTTTGGGATAATAAGAAAAGTTCTGTGCTGAATCCAACATGTTTGAATACTTGAATATATGCTGGAAACATATTCAGTTGCTTAAGTATTATTGTGATTTGTGAGACCTGTTGGACATTGCAAATATCCTTGTTTATGTGAATATACATACATGTGCACAGTTCAACAGATATTTGCAGAGATACTAAGCTCTGGTACTCAGCAACACTGCTGCACTTTCACAATCCGCTCCCTTTCCTAGCCCAGTGCTGGATAATCAAAGCAAATGGTTCGCAGATTTCTATTGGAATCAGGAAGGAGGCTAAGTTTTACTGGAAAATCAATTATGCAGTAGGCAAAGTATCCCTATAATGTTCAGCAAAAAAATGTGCTGGCATTCAGGACACTACATTGGAGAACACATTTATCATGATTTCCATGATAGCCTCAGCCTTCTGTATCACAAGAGTAACCTCTGAACTTTCTTGAACCAAACAGTCTTACGGACAGCTCTGCCTACATAGCATTTTAAAAATTTGCTTCTTAACTGAGCCTTGGTCTGGAAGCCTAGTAATCTGAGTCCTTCCATCTCCACAGAAGTCTTAGTAAACATTTCCTGTAGAGGAGATTTTTTTTTTTTTCCTCCTGACCTGTTTCTTTGACTCAGAGCTCTAAAAAGGATTTCTTATGGGTCCCTAGTCATCTCCCACCAGTGATTTCCCTCAGGAAATAGTAGACTAAATTTAATTAAATATATAGACCATTAAATGTAGATTCTACCAAATGAATGCTTCTAGCAGTCACATAAACTTCCTTTAAATGCTTGTCTCTTTTCTTAGCTTGACAGTTAACTTTTCTATTGCAGTTTACTATGGCCTCGGCATAGTCAGCAGTGTTGTGCTAGGTGGTGTACAAACAAAAGCCTGGAAAAAATTAGGGACAGTCCTTTCACTGAGCTATTTACAACCCAAAAGTGTGTACACCTGAGCAAATGGCTGTGTCATTACCGTCTGAGAAACTATAAATGCCAGCTCTCAGCTTTAAGATGTAGTATTGATGTCAGGCTTTGCTAGACTTTATTTTTAGTGTTGTTCCGCTGTCTGAAAACAAGCACTGTACTGAGACACAAGTGCATGTGGAAGATCCTTCACTACCTGAAGGTAGAGGTCTTCTTCCTCTGACTGTTGTGATTTTTTTTTTTTTTTTTTTGCCCCAGCTGCATTCCTAATCTAACTGCAGAATCTGTAGAAAAATAGAGCAGAAGGGATGTTATGGAGCATCTCTCTCCCCGAAAAAGTTTTAGTGATACTTCTGTCCTTCCTGACAGACGTCTGTCCAATGAATGGTTGAAGGTGTTCCTTTACATCCTTTCCAGGGGCTTCACAGCCTTTCCAGGCTGTCCGTTGCATGGTTTTCATTACCTTCCCCATTAGAAAGCATTTTTTATAAAACCTAATTTGCTTTGCTCTGCCTGCAGCTTATGGCCCTCCTTCTTGGCTTCTCTGTTTGAATGTGGAGAACAAGTCATTCTTTTCCTCTCTGCAGCAAAATGTTTATGACTAAATCTTATGACTGTTCTGTCATGCATTCAGTTTAACCTCCTCAGGCTGAAAAACCTCAATTCTTGCAGCTGATGGTTTCCTATGTCTCATCTCTGTATGTATATTTTGAGGCGTATTGATTCACCCATGTGATACCCTTTTCTGCAAAGATGAAATTGCTTTAACTGTATTTTTCATCCACTTCAAATGGTGTTTAAGCATGCAAGGGATAGAGTCAGAAAAGCAAGTCTTGCCAACTTGCAATAAAGAACAGAGCTCTTCCCAGAGTCTCATCAGTATTCTGGTATCTTTGGCTAATGGAAACTCGTGACTGTTCTCATGGACAAGAGGAGATGTGCATGGATGAAAAGAAAATGCCTCCAATCTCCTATTATTATTACTAGTTGCAGTCTTGAAAATTCTGTGGCTGGAGGAAATCATTTTGTGGAAATCTATACTTTTTTTCTGTTATTACTGACCAACAATGGACTATTTCCTTGTCTGTTTGTGACAGAAAACAGCATCAGAGCTAAAAAGACAGTTCACTTAATATAAATTAGTAAGAAAATGAAGTAAATGAGAAATGGTGGCATTAAAAAAGTGTTCACTTGGTCGGGAGTTATTCTAGGTGCAAAGAAAGCAACAGCAAGTGTGCTTAGTAGTGTCTGGGAAGGGAGAGTTACAGGTGTTATGTGCTTGCCCTGAATATGTGTAATGGATAGGTGAGAGGGGATTAGATTTATAAAAAGTTATATTTCCTTCATATATGAGAATGGTTAAAGGATCCTGGAGCATGTATTCAAAACTTGTCCATGGCTATTCTTCACCATGCTTGGAGCTCAAATTGAAGCTGATCAACAGGAGAGGTGTGAAATCTAGACAGGCTCATTTCAGGGGTTTCAGAGCTCTGGGGGAAGAAGTATGGGGACTTTGCCCCGCTGAAGTTATGCTACAGAGATGATGCTACCAGCACCTCCTTATAAGGTGTTTTTTTTTTTTTACCTTGCATCTTCTCAGAGAGTGTTATTTCTTTGTGCTTCCTGATAGCACGCTTTCAAAGCCAGCAAGACAGGTTTTGGTGTCTTGCACTGCAAAATATTATAATCCTCATGTGGATTGCGTTGCTGACATACTGAGTCCTGTCAAAAACTGGTAATGAGCTGTGTTCATTGTTCTCTTCTATATGATTGTATAAAATGTGATCTTTTTAAAAAAATCTTTTATTTTATTTTTCAGCTCACATGTTGAGCTGAGACCTAAATCCTTCCCAGCTGATCTGAAGGGAGGGTGAATACATAATATTTTTTAATAGTCAAGTTAAGTACCAGGCTGGTCTTCAGAATATGCAGCCACCTCTGACAAATAAGAGTCATTTTTCAGATAGCCAGTAAACAAAGCTGCCTGGTAACACCCGAGGGATGTGAGCACTTTAAGCATTCTTCACATGTCTAGGACAAAGCTTGGCTATAGCAGTCAACAGTCTTGGGGGAAATGCTAAGCGTGGATATCTTCATTACTTTTCAATTAAGCAGCAAGTTTATGGATTGCAGGGAACCTTCAAGGGAAGGTGAGCTTGAATTTAACTCCCAGGGATTGTATTGGGGAGAGCTGCCCTCTTGAACAGTGTATGTTTTGGGAAAGGATCTCAGGAATAGGATTTATCATCTTGAAGGAACTCCACTTCTGAAGCACTGTGAGAGTTAGCATTACTGGCTTTGTGGTGACTGATGGATACCAGAGAAACAGGCTCCAGGAATAAATGGCTGTTGTTATTTCTCACTTACCCTAAAAAAAGTCACTATTTCTTTAAGATCACAATCCCATTAATTCATGTTCTACATTTAACTCTATTTTTTTTAATACCTCATTTAATTTCATGGTTCTTAGAAACCTTTCACCCTCAATGAAGAACAGTTCCTTCAGGGATGTGTTCACATTGCAGTGGGGATTTCCATGAATTAAGGCCACATCCTTAAACTGTTGTGTGGTGCCTCCCAGTGAAGCCAGAAGGAGTTAATTACTGGAACATTGTGGAAGGAGAGTAGAAAGAACTTTTCAAAACCTTAGTGTGGTCATTACAGACTTCAGGTTTTTCTTTTATGGCCCACCCTTTACGATCAGTTTTGGATGATATTCTCCAGGTATATCACAGAATCATAGAGATTGGAAGGGACCTCTGGAGATCACTGAGTCCAACCCTCTACTAAAGCAGTTCCTCAAAGCAGGTTATGCAAGTAGGCATCCTGAAAGCCAATTTGAGTGCTTTCCACTAATGCGTTATTCCAACAATTTGGGCACAGAAGCAAGATCAACTGTTCTGTTCTATCATGTTTCTTCTTTGTGGTTGGATTTAATGGTCTTTAAAGTCTTTTCCAACCTGAGCAATTCTATGATTCTAGCATGCAGCTGTTGTTAGACTAGCGGTTTATGCTGACTCTGCTGCTTTGCTGGATTCTTTTTAGAAAAAGCTGTGGCACATACTTATTTGGAATGAGATGATGACATCTTCTGGAGTGGCACGACAGTTGTTCTGCTGCTTTATTAAAGATGACATAAGATCAAATAAGCTGAAAAGGAGCAGAACAGAGTGAATGGAGACCATAAATGGTATGTCAGCTGAGTGCCAGAGTGGGATATGTTATAATAACTGTATTCATGGCATGGAAGCATTGCAGAGAAAAAGGAGAACACAAACACTATCTGTCCTGTTGTCTGATCAATAACATCTGAGATAATGTCCTATATTTGAACGAAAAAAAGCTCACACCAACTTCATCGACCACACAAAACGAAATGCCCTCAAAGGTTAAGAAACAACTATTAAAAATGTAAGATCTTCAATTTATATTTCAGAACTTTATACTCATTATAAAATGGAATATATTTTATAATTACGCCAACAACAATTAATTAAGATCAAGAACTCTTCAATCAAGAATGATTGAATTAATAGAAAAATCATTATAAGGCTCCAGTTCGTCTTAGAATTTTAGCAAATAATTTATTATTCAGTAAATGCTTGGACTTAAACACACTTTAAAACAGGCACTATTTTTCTTTGTCCCTTCACATGGGTTTCAGTCCCAGCCTTGCAGTCCAAGCTGAACTGCCATCTTTCTGCAGAGCTCTGCTGATTTCAGCAAAGCTTTGCTGGAGACTCAGAGTCTGTCTGGGTGGAGGTCAGCCTCTCTCTGTGGGAGAGAAGACAACTTTTGTTTGCATATTGTAAACATTGTGCAGTATAATTAATGCATGCTTAAGATGATTCTGTATTAAGCTATTTTGTACAAAAGCAGTAGGCAGTGAACCTGATGGCCCTCTGCTTACCATTGAGACACTGGCACCTAACACCCAAGTGAAGTGAGTGCCGTGTGCTTGGGTTGCTTCCACAATCTGAAAGTCAGAATGCACACTGATTTTTTTTTTTTTTTCTGGATTATTCTAGTTTCATTTTTGCAGGTCCTTGGCATCAAGCACTAAGTGAGTGTGTGGTGATACAAATGGGCTTGCTAATAGTGCAAAGGAAACTACTCTAGCTGTTTATCTTTCCTACACGAAAGTGATTTGATTCCTTCATCACCTCTCCAATTCACTGTAACTAGGGTACTATGAGTATGGAAGTCATTTTGGGTCACTGCTGTAAGGAGCTGCATGGGTAGAACAAGCAGTGCTTTTAACAGGGGAGCTGATAAAGTCTGGCTCTGTGTGGGTCTGTCTCAAGAATGTGCTTCTGTGTGTACTTTCTGAAAGGAGTCCAACAGCATTTCTGTCCCTGCTGGTGAGTGTATGTCATGGCTTTGATCTCTCCTGAGGCCCTGACAGGGGCTTGTTCTCTCCCTGTCTCTTCTACTTGGCTGCAGTGGGAGCTCTATGTCTTCGAGACCACTGATAGTCCATCAGAGTTGGTCTGAATTTCTTCTTGGGTTGAAAAGCTGTTGGGGAGGGACAGAAATACAGACAGGTAGCATGACTGCAAGTTCTGTTTCTTTAGTGAGACCAAGTAGATTAACAGCCATAACAAAAGCTAGTATTTCTAGATCCAGGGTATGTATAGTGTAATCTTTCATGTAAGAATGAATCACACTCAGAATTACTCATGTGGTAGTCATACTTAAAAAGCCTTTCTAAGTACTGCAATATTTAAAAAATGTAAGTGTAGAATGTAAAGGATATTGTCCAAGTGTCTCCTTTTCTGTTCTGGGATTTGTGCACTGTCTTCAGATTGGATTTATTTATCTGTATGTATGGAATACGTTTCTCCTTTAACAATGCTATGTAAGTTCTTGTATCTCAGCATCAGGATGCAGTCCTCTCATTCTTAGGCCCAAGTTGATGTCTTACACATTAAGTTTGCTGTGAAGTTCAATTGACTAGTTGGAGTAGAGAATGTGGAACTTATTACTGTTCGTGCAAAATGTATGCTGTCTGTGTAATATTGTATGCCTAGATTTTTTTTCTTATACTGTTCTTTACAACTGTGTAGGACATTTGAAAGTAGTGATCATATTACTTTCTTACATAACTTGATAAAAATTCTATAGATTAAATCTGAATTGTCTTTAGTATGAGACATCTTTGCTACTTTCAATTCACTTTAAAGAATTTATTTCTCTAAATCTGTAGGGTCAAATTCTGTACTCTTCACTCATGTTGCTCCCGCTTCCTTTCATTTTCTGTAGTCCTTTTCAAAATAAATATGCTGAACTTGAATTTCTGTCTGCTCAGCCAACACAAATTTTCACAGACATTAGAAAACTTCTGTCAAGTTCACAGGACGTCTCCTGGTGATTAGCCTCATTAACCAAGACTTAGTCCTCTTGCTTTCTTTAGTTTTGGAGTGAAAACAGCTTCATTCCGAAACAGACAATGAGATAAAAATAAATGGAAGTACTGCATTATTAGTGTCCTTCTTCATGGCTTTCTCTTCTTCAGATGTGTGTTAATATTAGAGTTACTTAGTTCTATTTCCTGATTAATCTTGAGCACTTTAGTGCGCTCCCTCTGATTCCTAGATCAATTAGCCTGTCTTTCCACAGTTTTCTGGGCTTGGTCAGACAAAAAGAAAACATGGCCGAAGTAATGAATCTACACACCATTCACAGTTTCCTTTTGCATGCACCCAGTCTGTTTCTGGCCTCTGAGAAATCTAGCTATTAAGAAATATATTTATTTCCATGCTGTATCTATATATAAATCCCACCATCACACATGTTTTTTTTTATTATTATTATTATTGTCCAACTCTGCCTGAGTATTTATGTTGGCTCCTTCTAGAAGAGAACTGAAGTCAGGGGAATTGAACCAAATAG